>NC_083466.1:3762500-4032500 GCF_030014155.1 Tachysurus vachellii
AGTAGGTCAAAACAGCATGTGTCCATCTCAAGGCGCGCACACACACACACACACACACACACACACACACACACACACACACACACACACACAGAAAATCTATAAGTATGAACTGGGCTGCCACATACTCAGGCAAGACTCTTGGTAGCTGACCCTGTTTTACAGTTAAACAATAATCAGGTTCCAAGAAGCAGAGTGTGTCACAAACACCATTACTATTAATACAGCAATTATCAAAGCCATGGTGCTGTTTATACACAATGTTACACTCTTGCACACAATTATACTAATTGTTATTTACTAATGAATGATCTTGGAAAAATACATTAGAATTGTGGAGTATTAACTTTTCCCACAAAATAAAAACCTCTTTGTTTTCACAAAGGTCCAACCCCCAGCATCGTTGGTGGCGTTTTGGAGTACAGTGTCTATAAAATGATTGACAGAAATGCATCCAAACACAAAGCATTCCAGACCGGACGTATTTTCTGCAACATTTGCTAATGCCATTGGTTAATGTGTAGTTTTCATTGTGTGCTACATATTTTCCAGATTATATGTAGAAACTGTGTGAAGTTATTTTATTATTTTGTTATTTTAGTAACTTGGATTGCCGCATGCTTGCTTACACCGTGCTGGTTTGAGTGTTCCAGAAACTGCTGATCTCCTGGGATTTGTTCTAAAGCCTTCTTCATATAAGTGTTTCCACAGAATGAAGCAAAAAAAAAAAAAAAAAAAAAAAAAAAAAAAAACACACAACAACAACTCTGAGTTACAGTTCTGCAAAAAAAAAAAGAAACGGCTTGTTTCGATAAAAAGAAATCAAGAAAGCAAGCGTCCAAAGCTGGATGCTTTGGGGAGGACAGGAAGGTAACCATGGTAACGCATATAACCACAGTTTACAACCGTGATGTGCAGAAAAGCATCTCAGCATAAAACTGACATGAGACATGTTTTGAACAATTGCTTTTTTAGTCATATATATATATATATATATATATATATATATATATATATATATATATATATATATATATTTTTTTTTTTTTTTTTTTAATGTTGATGATGCATACTTTGCAGTGCACACAATAATGTGTGTGCATGCCTCCATATGCCACTGAAGAAATCTATTTATTTCTGATTCATATTGAATCGATTTATTTCTTTGTGCAAATATACAAACTACACAAATCCGTATGAGGAAAAAGAGAGTGACAGAAAGCACAGCTCGGTATACTCAGTGCAAACCGATAACGTGATGGTGTGATGTTGTGATGGCGTTTCTTACCTGCTCCGACATTGTTTTAGGTTCATGTGTTCTGACAGAGACACTCCTTCACCAGCGCGAGCTCCGTGTACGACATGACAAACCGGCGCGCATCCTCCGGTGCGGGAATTTCTTCTGTGCGTGTGCGTGTGCGCGTGCGTTTGTGTGTCTGTGTGCAAATGTGCTACAGCATGCCTGTTTTTTAAAGCCTTTTGTGTGTCGCGAGGCTGTGCACGTGAGAGCGATTCGTCCCGCTCGAGCGCTACAGACTACACCTGGATCGTCCTGTGTAAAGCCTTTGTAGTTGTTACTAAACCACGCCCACTTCTCTGGTTCAACCAAACAGCGCGAGCGAGTACCTGCCTGCTCTCTGTCTGGGGCGGAGCAAATGACTCATGACCACGCCCCTCTCCAGTTTGTGTTTGGAGGTGTTTACCTCACCTCACTAAGCACTCCTGAGTAATACTGACACGTGTGAACATCTCACCAAGGTGCCAAAACTAAATATTTCATTTTATTGTTGTACAAGAAAGAGGTCAGTATGGTCAAAGGTTTGTGGACAGGTGACTACAAATTAATATAATACTGTAGGTGAAGCACACCTATTACCTGACACCTAACTCAACATAAAGTCTAATAATAAACACAGTCATCAATTTTAATCTACCAAGATAGCTAAAATGACCCTTTTTTTTATCCTTTGAATGAAAATCTTGGGTGTTAGTCCGCCCTCATGTTTAATTTTCAGTCTCTGTGCTGGAAATTAGCATCAGCCAATCTGCCAGCTGAATAAGGAAGTGACAGCTAGCTATCTGGCCACACTTGTACTGTAAACAACAGAATGCAAGAAAATAAATGCAATTTCAAACAAAGAGAGCTTTATACTTACAATTTATTTGCAATATTCACCAAGAAACTCCAAGAGTTCTGATTGCTGATTGACAACGAGTACGCACTTTATACCTGCAAGCCAGTCTCAAAGGTCAAAATCAATTGTAGCATTCATTCATTCAATCATTCATTTTCTACCGCTTATCCGAACTACCTCGGGTCACGGGGAGCCTGTGCCTATCTCAGGCGTCATCGGGCATCAAGGCAGGATACACCCTGGACGGAGTGCCAACCCATCGCAGGTCACACACACACTCTCATTCACTCACACACTCACACACTCACACACTACGGACAATTTTTCCAGCGATGCCAATCAACCTACCATGCATGTCTTTGGACCAGGGGAGGAAACCCGGAGGAAACCCCCGAGGCACGGGGAGAACATGCAAACTCCACACACACAAGGCGGAGGCGGGAATCGAACTCCCAACCCTGGAGGTGTGAGGCAAACGTGCTAACCACTAATCCACCGTGCCCCCCCCATCAATTATGGCATATTTTCAATATAGCTCATTTTAATGACAGTTTACTGTTATGTTAGTGATCAAATAATCAGCAAAAAAAAAAAACTGTACATATTCTGATTAGCATTTGAACATTACGACATTGTCTGCTGAATCTCATTGACATCTTGTATTTAGACCAATTACAAACTTAAAGTCTTAGGCTTTCATCTGTTTTGTCACATAACCAATAACTTTAGCAAAGCCTACCAATCATTGTGTGAGGAAAGATAACAAGCTAGCCATTAAAACATTAAACCGTTGGACCGTTTTTGTAACTATGTTTTAGTTAAACTGACTCATTCACCTTAAGCAGGTTTAGCTTCTTAAATCCACATTTTTTCTCACATTTTACTAAAGCTAGTGTTAGCCACATTCACAGGACGACAGCAGCTGAAACGCTAAGTAATGCTAAGTGTGGAACTGTGCACTGTATGGAAGCTGTGTCCATTTTTAATTCATGCATCCTGGAAGACTTGCTTACGAAACATTTTTAGTTTTCCAACGCCGCTGAGTAACTCATCTAGTGCATCTACTCCTCATCTACTCCTCTAAGGTCTGTAATGTTAACACAGTGACAACCTTATAAATAATTTATTATCTTCTTTGCTGTCTTCGATCCATATAAAATAATCTTTAATACTTCAGGCCCGCTATGGGTTACAAATGAGCCAAGTATGCTGATACCTGCACAAAAGCCCTCACAAAGGGGGAAAAAGCTTGTGTTTGTGATGTGAATGCAATGGCTTGTACGTTTGTACATACTAATGTTGGTGGTTTGGTTTATATTAAGGTAACATTAATGAACATCAAATAAAGATAAATATAACGATTACCGGTTCTGTTATGATGCTGTAAAAGACATGCTTTGAAATAACATATCCAGTAGGGGTGGAGTTCATTTTCTAATGAACTTTGTTGTTTCTATCTTGCAAAAGACAGTATAAACAAACAAGTAGCATATTTTAATACACCCTGACCAGGCAGTAACTAAGGATGATTAAATGCTAAATACATTGCATAGGGACTCATGTTTACGGAAAAAAAAATAGTGTTTATTTGTCCCAAGATTTATACCTATTCGCTCACTCGCATACAGAATGTTCATAATCTAACTGCTCTCTTGCATGCAAGTAAACAGAAATTACTTGTTAATTCTGAAAGATGTCTTTATGTTTCCTGGGAGTTTTGGTAAGCATGTGCCATCAGGAAGGACTGAATGATTACCAACCCAATCATGTTCTATGTGAATGTAAATGAATATATTTCCTCTTGGTTTATTAATAATTATCCAGTCATTCTATAACCAGTATACCAGACTGTTCAAGGCTAATATTGTCATTTGTTTGTCATTAGTAAGAGCTTTACCCCTGGTCAAGGTCACAGACTGTGGTGGGAATACACCCTGGTTTGGACACCAGTCCATCATAGAGCACCATGCACGCACAAATATATTCATACCCTGGGGCAGCATAATAGCAAGAAATGCATGTGGATTTGTTGACTATGTGAGGAGAACATAATGAAACACCACACAGACAGTAACCTGAGCTCAGGATCAAACTGAAGACACTTAATCTGTGAGGACCCTACCTGCTGCTACATCATGCTGCCAACCTGCTGCTCAACATGCATAATTTAATATGTAATTGCCATCCTTCCATACTGAAGATACTTGTAGATACTTGTAGCTGAAGAATTCCAAATGGAGATCCTGTAACTGCATGGTAACAGGATCTACAGGATCAATTTCTAGTGTACCTGTGCAGATCTGGGGAGCTTAGACTTTCTAGCAGACTGAAATGCTTTCACACTGTCATTGTTAAACAGGTTTGTGCAAGAGTGAGATGTCTCATGGTCCACCAAGCATTTCATTTACATTTCCAGCATTTGGCAGTGTCCCTTATCCAGAGCAACTTAGATTATCTCATTTTTAAACAACTGAGCAATTGAGGGTTAAGGGCCTTGCTCAGGGGCCCAACAGTAGCAGCTTTGTGGACCTGGGATCGAACTCACAACCAAAAGCACTCGTGTGTAATCTTTTTCTCTCTTTTTGTCATGTCTAGATCTGCCATTTAGAGTTCCTTCTTGGACTCACATTGTACCCTTTTAAACAACTGTACTGTGTTATCTCAAATGGCTGTGGGTTGATGTTTGGGGGTTCAGGACTGACCTTGCACTCAAAACCCCTAATTTTCCAAGTTGTAATATATGAAGAAAATAAAAAATAATTTATCTTCTTAACATGGCTCCTCTCTTGCCATTTGGTCTTGCTGATTCATGCTAGTGCTCAAGTTCTTTTTGGACCTTTAGAACTTTTACTTTCTGCTCTTGTGGCTGATCCCACCTGGACACCATAAAGATTTGTAATTATCAAGAACAAGTTTTTCCAAGGTCTGACCTTGTTTCAGTGGATAATCTTACCTGGATCATGTAGTTTTGCTCAGTCATGGCTTGATGGTTAAGGCTTGGGTTACTGATAGGAGGGTCAGGGATTCAAGCCCCAGAACTGCCAAGCTGCCACTGTTGATCTGATCCAGAGGGTCTGTATCATGCACTTGACCTCAGCTTCCTCACGAGCTAACGTATGTGAATGTGAATTTCACATATCCTGTAAAGTATGCGTGACAAATAAAAATTTGGTCTTTACCTACAGTATGTAGTGTTGGTTGGTCTTGGTCTCATTCACAGTGTGCTCATACTGAACATCCGTTCAATACACTTACTACTATCACTGTTCAAAATGGTTTAAAGCCAATAAACAGTTTATGTAGCTATTTGCAACTGAATTAATTGATTTGCAGGGATTTATCTCTCCCTATTAAAAACGCTCCCATTCAGTGCCGATGACACGGCCTGGTTTGAGGCCACAGCTCTTTTGTAATGCCACACATCTTGCTAGTGGTGGATGATTAGTCTGCACAACAAGCTCGTTGATCTGCAGTGTTTTAATTATGCCTCATCAAGCCTTGGCAGCTCTGTGTTTGTCTGAATGGGCTTGATCAGAATGATGAAGACTCCAATTCCACCTTGAATCCTCAAAAGTATAACTGCCGTAATTAGGGAAGGAATGCACTGTGTAAGTGGGATAATGGGGCAGACCTGTTTGTCATGTGTGGAGTGGATACTTGTATGCCTGCTCATCCAATCAACCAATCAAGTGAGGCAGAATGCATATGCAGATACAGACCAAGAGTTACAGTTCATGTTCAATTCCAACATCAGAATATCAGATTTTCAGAATCAGGGACATGCAGAAATATGGAAGCATATAACTGGAGGTATAACTAACCTTTCTTTGCAAAATACACAAAGGTTTGCATATCTGATACAGTTTTTTTTTAAACACCCCTCGTCCACGTTCCCTCCTCCTCTTCCTGACAGTTTTAATACTTTAGCGCTAGCATGCCAACATGAATGTTAAATCATCTTGAAAGACTCTATTACTGTACACAGACTCAAATATATTTTACACAAGATGAGATGAGTAAGGCAGGTTTATGGCCAACTGCAACCCGGGACATTGGAGATTTTATTTGCCCAGTGGGCTAGCTAATAGAATCCTGATTTGTCCATGTCTCCTAACATTGTTTAAAAAAAAAGACTTCATTTAGTAGTAAGGGTAAGCACATTTAATATGGCATACAAGAGTGCACAAACAATGTCATAGATATAGTCCAGGTCGATTGACAAGACATTACATTACTCAAGTGTCAATTTCTCTGTAGACTTATAGGCTAGAGCTTACCTCCATCACCCAGTGTGAAAGCTTTGTGTTTTGACACCAAAGCAAACAAGCAATTACACTATCTGTAAAGATAGTAGGCACATAGTGCTATCTTGCAAGAAGACAGAGAATAACAAGGAGTGTCAAATGTCCTCTGTCAATACAGGAAGCCAGAGCAGGACTGATTTATAGTTTAGATCCCAAGAAGAAAGAATGGATTGGGTTTGAGCATGAAAACCAGAAGCACAAACATAGCAGGCTCACTGATTTAGTAAAGTTGTGAGTAAATAATTTCAGCTTTAAATTAAAGGACACAGCTAAAGTACAGTTATTGGCACTCACATCAAGGGTTGGCTCTTCCAGCATTGGCTTTATTAACAGTGCGTGTGTGTTAGTTAAATGTTACGCATAGTCTAAAATCTTTACTTTTACCCAGAGAACACAGTATAGATTTAAGTCTTTTGAAGTGCTTGTCCTTAATGTTACACTATCGCACACGCACACGAAACAAAAATCCCTGATGTCTCTTGCGCTAGCGACCGTGTATAGACCACCAGGGCCCTACACCGATTTTCTTAGAGAATTCACAGATTTTCTTTCTGACCTACTGGTTAGCTTTGATAAAGCATTAATTGTAGGAGATTTTAACATTCATGTTGACGACACAAATGATGCGCTAGGACTCACATTCATGGACTTACTAAACTCACTTGGGCTCAAACAAAATGTCACTAGAGCAACTCACCGTCGTAATCATACGCTAGATTTAATAATATCACACAGAACAGATGTCACTGATATAGATATCATTCCTCAAAGTGATGATATCACAGACCATTATCTCATAATGTACACACTACCTGTAGAACAGGCTAACTGCGTTTCACCACGTTATCGTCTCGGTAGAACTATTATTCCGACCACTAAAGACAGATTCACAAATAACCTGCCTGATCTGTCTGGACTTCTTACTGCACCCTTAAACACAGACGACCTAGATGAAATTACTAACAGCATAGGCGCTATATTCACTAGCACACTAGACACTGTTGCCCCAATCAGATTACAGAAGGTTAGAGATAAAACGCTTGCACCATGGTATAATAGTCATACTCACACCCTCAAGAGAGAGACCCGTAACCTCGAGCGAAAGTGGAGAAAAACTAAATTAGAGGTTTTTAGAATTGCATATAAGGAAAGTATGTCCAGCTATAGACAGGCTCTAAAAGCAGCCAGGGCTGAGCACCTGAGCAAACTCATAGAAAATAACCAGAACAATCCCAGGTTTTTATTTAGCACAGTAGCTAGACTAACAAAAAACCAAAAATCTGAACACACAATTCCATCACAGTTCAGTAGTGACGATTTTATGAGATTCTTCACTGATAAAATCGAAAGTATCAGGAATAAAATAGGCGACGCTCAACACATAAGAGCAACTAGCATCCCGGCCTCACCTAAGGTTCTAAACACACAACTACATTGCTTTACAAGTACAGGTCAGGAAGAGTTAGTTAAACTTATTACTACAGCTAAATCAACAACTTGTTCACTAGACCCCATTCCAACTAAACTACTGAAAGAAGTGTTACATAAAGCCGGTGAGCCTCTTCTTAATATTATTAACTCCTCGTTATCTTTAGGTCACGTCCCTAAATCCTTCAAGTTGGCAGTTATTAGGCCACTCATTAAGAAACCTAATTTAGATCCTAATGGACTTTCAAATTACAGACCGATTTCACACCTTCCGTTTATGTCTAAAATACTAGAAAAGGTTGTGTCTGTTCAACTGAGCTCCTTCTTACAGGAGAACAATATCCTCGAGGAGTTTCAGTCAGGTTTCAGGCCCCATCATAGCACAGAAACTGCACTTGTTAAAGTTACAAACGACTTGTTCTTAGCTTCGGACCAAGACTGTATGTCACTATTAGTTCTACTTGACCTTAGTGCTGCATTCGACACTATAGATCACAACATTCTCCTAGATCGCTTACAAAATTACACAGGTATTCATGGACAGGCTTTAAGTTGGTTTAGATCCTACCTTTCTGATCGATACCATTTTGTAGAATTAAATGGTGAATCCTCCAGCTTATTACCAGTTAATTATGGGGTCCCTCAAGGATCAGTTCTAGGACCTCTGCTTTTCTCGATATACATGCTTCCATTAGGGAACATTATTAGAAGACATGGGATTAGCTTCCATTGCTATGCCGACGACACACAGTTATACATCTCCTCAAAACCAGATGAAATAACTAAATTGTCGAAATTAACTCAATGCCTTAGAGAGATAAAAGACTGGATGAGCTGTAACTTTCTGTTGTTAAACTCTGATAAGACAGAAACACTACTTATAGGCCCAAAAACTAGTACACAGAAACTCTCACAACTTAATTTCCATTTAGAGGGATGTACTGTTACTAGTAGCTCGACAGTGAAAGACCTGGGTGTTATATTAGACAGTAACTTGTCTTTTGAAAATCACGTCGCGCAAACCACAAAAACAGCTTTCTTCCACCTCAGAAATATTGCCAAGCTGAGAAACATCCTGTCTGTATCTGATGCTGAGAAGCTAGTTCACGCTTTCATGACCTCTAGACTGGACTATTGTAATGCATTACTAGGTGGTTGTCCTGCATCTTTAATAAATAGGCTACAGTTAGTCCAAAATGCAGCAGCCAGAGTTCTCACTAGGACAAGAAAGTATGACCATATAACCCCAATTTTATCATCTCTACACTGGCTACCTGTTAAGTTTAGAATTGATTACAAACTGCTGCTACTTACGTACAAGGCTCTTAATGGTTTAGCTCCCATGTATCTAACTAGTCTTCTAACACGTTACAATCCTTCACGCTCTCTGAGATCACAAAACTCAGGACTTCTGGTAGTCCCCAGAATATCTAAGTCTACTAAAGGCGGAAGAGCGTTCTCTTATTTAGCTCCCAAACTTTGGAATAGTCTTCCTGATAGTGTTCGGGGCTCAGACACACTTTCACAGTTTAAATGTAGATTGAAAACTCATCTCTTTAGTCAGGCGTACACACACATAATACATCCCATAAATAAATATTGTGCACCATCACACTAGACTTGCACATTCTTATGAACAGCAGATATGTTAATCCCTCTGCACTGCTCTTCTCTTCTCTTTTTCTACCCATGCCGAGACACCCATGCTAAGATCGTCTTCCGTGCGTTGAAATTTCTGGACCTCCACTGAGACAAGGCTGACTCTGTGAGAACCCTGAGACATCTACAGATCTACCGGCTCCAGTTGGACTCTGTGATACTTGTATATTTGTAACCACACCATCTAGTGTCACCCATATGAGGATGGGTTCCCCATGAATAAAATAGTCAAAGGACATATTGCAAGGTGGACAACTAGGAAACCGCCTAGGGTGAAAGCAAGATTGTGCGGAATGGCACTTTGCCTTTACAGAATGCAAATGCTATTCATTGCACTTGTAGTAAAGTGTCCATATGCATAATTTTTGCATACATTTTTAGTCCACTACAGGCTCATTTTTCTCCAGAACAAAAATAAGACAAATACATTTTGACCAGTGTTTTTTTTTCTTGCTGTATCCACTGCTGAAATTATTTAACAAACTCTTCCTCTTTAACAAATATGACTTGTCATATTGCCATTTTGAAAAGTCAGTTTAAATAATTGTTCAAATCAGCATGGCACTAGCGTGTTGTTGCTCCTGCTGTGTCTGTGCTTTGTTAAGATGGTTCATTTTCATTTCTACTGATAATCATTCCACTTGTATGACTACATACAGTTCATCTTCAACAACCGCCGGTGTTTATGCTGCCTCAGCTGAGAGTCAAAACACACAGCTCACCTTTCACGCTAATGAAGAGCCCAGATGCTGAAAAGAAGGTTCGATTAAAGTCTTTTATTAAATTACGCTGTAAGAGAATCAGTATTGCTTACCTCTATTTTTAAAAATAGAAAAACAGTTCATATACATGAGTCAGCTTTCACCGTTTAGCTAAAAGACACGGCTTAGATAGTCTGACTCATTTCTCACACATGACAAATTACGAGTTGAAATGCGACGAAATTTCACACAATATGGTAACATGCTTTCTTGCTAGTGTTATGTCTGTTAAGGCAACCTGACCACCAGGGGGCATTGTGAGTTATAATACATTTTTAGATACGCAATAAAAGTGCATTCATTCATTCATTCATTCATTCATCTTCTACCGCTTATCCGAACTACCTCGGGTCACGGGGAGCCTGTGCCTATCTCAGGCGTCATCGGGCATCAAGGCAGGATACACCCTGGACGGAGTGCCAACCTATTGCAGAGCACACATACACTCTGATTCACTCATGCACTCACACACTACGGACAATTTTTCCAGAGATGCCAATCAACCTACCATGCATGTCTTTGGACCGGGGAGGAAACCGGAGTACCCGGAGGAAACCCCCTAGGCACGGGGAGAACATGCAAACTCCACACACACAAGGCGGAGGCGGGAATCGAACCCCCAACCCTGGAGGTGTGAGGCGAACGTGCTAACCACTAAGCCACTGTGCCCCCCTCAATAAAAGTGCACTTTAATATAATTTGAAAAGGTTTAAATTTAGGCAATTTGCTGGCAGGGTTATTCATGGTGTGAAAATAATAGATACTGCATAATAGTTACATAATTGAATTAGGTAATGTATCACAACTAACTTCAGGCACAAGCACCGATCAAATCAAGTGTTCATATCGATCTGTGCCCAAAGACAGAATAATCAAAGCAAGTTAATTGGAAATAGTCAATCTGTATTCTTTCTTGCTTCAGCTTGTTAATGTAATTGAAGTAGTTAATTAGCTACTAACTTAGTATCTCCAGTTAGCTAGTCTTATATGTCATATTCTTTCACTCAGTCAATATTATTTTATTGCTTATTAGTCAGTTTTTTTTATCATACAAGATAAAGAATCATAAATTCTTCCCAAGTATATTGTCACTTAGAATCCCAAGATTTTCAGAAATGCCCTGAATTTTTTCCCGGGCCCCTAGTGGCTATGTTTGGTACTGATGTTAACAGTATTAATCATGATTTACAAACTGGACAAATGAACAAAAAACATGACAGAAGGCAAGTAGTTGAAAAGTGTCATTTGGGACTGGTTTCCTGGGATTTTCACACACAACAGAATGGTGACTCAGATAATCACTCATTACAACCGTGGTGACCATAATACCAATGCAGAAGGCATCTCACGAAACCTGGACTGGAATACAACTGGAAAACTGGATGAACTACTGTAGCAGAAATCCACATTGGGTAATATTTTGTAGACGCTGGATCTTTTTCTTTATAGATTCATATTGAATATCAGTCAAAGCTGACAGAAGCTCAGAATGTATGTCAAGTGGAGATATGACTGTAAGTGAGGCGTTGTGGTAATACTGAGAAAGTGTCTCTGTGATAGGCTTAATGACTCAGTGCTGTGGTTTGGAGCCCAGCTTGAAGTGTGCTTTTGTATATCTGAATCATTCTCTCTCTGTTTCTGAATAGAAAAGGGGTTAGAAAAGCAGAGATGAAGAACAACATGCTTTTTATATGACCTTTCTGTAGCATTTATGAAAAGGAGTCTCTGTTGTCAGAGGTAAATTTCTCTGTAACAATTTATTAACTATTAGAAAAATAATCAATTTTAAGGTGGTTATTGTACTTTGACTCATCATACAACTCTTTTGATGATTATTTGACAGATATACTGGAAAAGAGAGAGAGAGAGAGAGAGAGAGAGAGAGAGAGAGAGAGAGATAAAGATGGTGTATTACCAGAATGAAATATAACGCTGGGATTCTATGTACAGTCTGATGTGTTAAATCACCTTTATAGTGTTACTAAGCAACTCCTGGTCCATGATAAGAGAGATCATACACTAGAAACTTAAACATCCATATCTTTACAGAAACAGAGCCAGCATTGTGAAAAATGTCGACCTGGGTGAGTTCCAGGGTCTATCTGTTGTTAATAATAGATAATAGATGCCACTTTCCCACCAAGTGAGCTATGATGTGTAGAGAGTCTAATTAAATGTGTGCACTATTTAGCTATAGCAATGACACGAATTAAAGTGACATCATAAAATATACTAATAGCTATCACTAGTATCAACTTTATAATAGAAGGCTGATTGAATAATGAGGCATGAAGCATTGAATCCCTATCAATAGTAAAATGTAATGCAGAAAAGAAGCTAAATCCTTAAAAACGTGACCTTTGAGACTGGCTGTTTGGAGTTTTTCAGAAACTGTTGGTCTTCTGGGATTTAAAGTTTACACAGAACGGTGCAAAGAACAAAAAAAAACAACAACTTTTGAGCAGAAAAGCATCTCAAAATGCACAAAAACTTGATAAGAAAGACCTACAGTATAGCAGCAGAAGGCCTCATTGGGTTTCGCTCCAATCAGCCAAAAAACAGGAACATTTTCACCCAAACTGGATGATGTTTTGTAAAAAAAAAAAAAATGGAGAAAAGATTTATGTGTGAATGAATGTGTTCATGCTGCCATGAGATGGACTGGCTTGAATACAATTGAATACATCAGATATTTCTTCATATAATATTAAATACCACTACCATATTTTTCAATATATTTACCAGTTTCAGGCTTTAAACTCTCTTATTATGTTTGCAAATATATTTGCGACTCCACTGCAACCATGCATACATGTGTTGTCATCCTTTCCAGTTATGACAACAATTTATTATTTATATAAAGGTTCCAGTCTTGCACTTCTGCATAAATTAAACATACAGTGAATTCAGAGAAGTTGGGAGACAATAAATGAGCTTAATACATACTCTAAAATGCAGAAAGCGATTAAATGTCGAATGGGAAATTTTAATGCAAGGAAATATAACATATCATATAGCCAACTCCAGAATTATTGGAACCCATGGAAGAATTAGCAGAATAAACAATTCCAACCAGCAATAAATTGGTTTTATTTCTTTCTGTCTTTTACAATTTCTTACAATCATTTATGATTAAGGACTATTGTTTGGACCATGTCAAAAAAAACCCAAGTTCAAAGCCATTGCCAAGGAATCTAGTGCTACCTTCTGGAATGCTGGTGCTGTAAATTCATCCTTTAAATAAGTTATTGAAGGTGAAACACTGCTACAAGTTTGCTAGTTTGTTGTAAGGCTAGTCAGAAGGACTGACGTTTGCTTTAGAGGCGCTCTCAGCATTGCACCAATATGAGATATTATTCCAGAGGAATTGTGCAACAGAGCCAGAAAATAATATAAGAAAAATCTGTTTCTCAAATTTCACTGACTCGCTAAAGAAAATCAAAAAGACTACCAGTCCTGAAATGCTGGAACAGCTAATCATGAAAACCGGACTGACTTTCTGGACAGAAATGAATCACAATGTTGGAGAATAAGATGCTCAACAGAACTGACCACTTAGATCAAATCATTCATTCATTCATCTTCTACCGCTTATCCGAACTACCTCGGGTCACGGGGAGCCTGTGCCTATCTCAGGCGTCATCGGGCATCAAGGCAGGATACACCCTGGACGGAGTGCCAACCCATCGCAGGGCACACACACACTCATTCACTCACACAATCACACACTAGGGACAATTTTCCAGAGATGCTAATCAACCTACCATGCATGTCTTTGGACCAGGGGAGGAAACCAGAGTACCCGGAGAAAACCCCCGAGGCACGGGGAGAACATGCAAACTCCACACACAAGGTGGAGGCGGGAATCGAACCCTGACCCTGGAGGTGTGAGGTGAACGTGCTTTCCACTAAGCCACCGTGCCCCCATAGATCAAATCAGACAGACCTTAATCTGTTCAATCTGTGAGCTACTCTGTGGCTGTTTCGGTTGGTATGCCTGTTATCTGAGCTTGCCTGGACTATGGTCAATAAATTGAAAACCCTGCAGCTGTCATGACATCCTAGTGTGATTTTTATAGGAACACATCAAGGGTCAGTTGCACCTTACACTTACAAATATAAGTGCAAATGCTGATCCAGCATCCAGCCTTTGTGTTATATAAGCCTCTGTGCATGTACAGGCAGTGTCCTGGTTGCTATTTAGACATTATTCATGTTCTGTTGTGCGTCCTGTGAAACTATCAGCGATAATGTATTCGAACAAACACATTAATATAAACTTGTGATTTGCTTTGCAGTCAGCACAACTGCTGTTAGAAAAAAAAAATCAGCACCTTTGACAATTCAGCAAAATTTGTACAAGTAGGTCTGTATCTTAATATGATTATTAGGAACCAGCGAGGCAAAAAAAAATGGCATGCATTATCCTGGCTCTGAATCGTTGCTGCCATCTGTTAAGCAATCTGCTGCTTTCTAATCAATAAAAATGACAACTTATTTATTGAATAAGTAGAGAATACTATTAAAGATCGGGTCCTACGATTTACATCTTTCTGAATTACGTACTCTTAATTATTTAGAATCCATATGGAAAAACATCACAACGTATAAAACATCTAAGTACAGTATAAAATCCCCTTTGTACCAAGCATCTTCTGTCATATCAAGAAATCTGCATGGCACATTCTCAAAGACAAGATAAGACTCTTTAATCCTTTACTTATGCCAAACTAGGATTTTTATGTTTCACTACACATCATTGTGACTTGTCAGTATCACTATCATTCTCCATCTAAGAAAATGCTAGTGTCTAGCTGTTTAAACCTTTTGAAGTTCCAAACCACTGAGAGAATTATAGCTTTGGGAACACAATGGACAGGCTACCTAACAAAGTCCAAATGAAAACATCCCGCATCCCTTCTGCCATGTATGCAATACTGGAACAGATGATATAACCCTACATATAGCCATATCCTATGGTGAGATATATAACAACTGTGGAATCAGATGCCTTGCTTTGTCCACCTCATGCCTCTCTCTAACAGAATCCTTGTTGCTGCACTTGTGACTGCTAAGAAGGCCAGACTGCATATAATCATAAGACATAATCTATAATTATTTTAATATTACTGTAATTCATATTAAAATAGATATGAGAGAGAGACATTTGCTAATAAAATTTTTTTAAAAAGTTGCAGATCCTAGAATTAAATTACGGGCATTATTAGCTAGTTTGACAATCGAAACAATTCAGTAAGTCAATAATTTTTCTTTCACTTTTCAACCTTCTCTATCCCTAAGGACAGATTCTCAGTAAGGGGAACCCAAGACATTCTCAAGAAAACAAAGAGATATAGTCCCTTCAACAGGTCCTGGGTCTCTGTCCAATCTGTAATGCCCGACAGAGGAACAGTGGGCATTCATGTGAGGTGCCCAAACCATCTCAAATGACCACCTAAACTGCCTATATTTTTGGAGCAGCAGCTACTCTAAGGCTCTCCTTGGTTGCTGAGCTCCTCACCCTATTACAGCCCTGTCAAGAAACCTCAGATCTGTAGTCGTGAACTTATTCATTAGGACACTACCCACAGCTTGTGACAATAGGTGAGGAGTAGTTTGAAGGTTGACAGGTAAACAGGTAGAGCTTCTGATTTACGACCACAGACTAAGACTGTGACTGTAACACTGATGCTGCTGTCAAGTTTAAACTCTCTATTGTCATCACTCATGAGAAAGAACCCAAGAAATTTTTTAAACTACTCAACCAAAGACAAAGACTCTCCCCTCTGCTGAAAAGAGAACTCCATTCCTTTCTGGGAGAGCACAGTGTCCTCTGACTTGGTGCTGGTTTTCATCCAGCTGCTTTACCATCTGCCCCCATACTTGACACCTTTCCAACCTTGGCTTTGTCATGATATCCTATCCATGAATACCGCTAACAAGAGTGGGTACAACCTTGAAGAAGTCAGAGACTGGCTTCAATGGCTTCAATTTTCAAGGTATATCATCATAGACTTTCTACAAATCCATATGTAGATTGGCTTAGCATAAACCCCTACCAATATACTCATATACTTAGAATACCCTGAACAAACTGTGCAAGACTAAAGAGCCAATAACCAAAAACTCAGTCAGCAGAGTTGGCATTAGAGATTTTTACCACTGCCTCTTAAAGGGATTAAACCGAGTGCCTCTTGACAATTGGGTTAAGGAGTTTTCAAAGTGTTTCTTCAATAACACAACAATGTCCCCAATAGAGGTCACCAGGCTTCCATACTCGCTCAGCAGAGCTTTACTTGTTAATTGTCCTTTTTTTTCCCTCCTGAGGGATTGAATGCTTTTGCCAGAAAATCTCCATGATCTTCAAACTCTTCCAAAGCCTGACCTTTAACTTTTGCAATTAATTTTGTTCCAGCCCTATTGGCTCCCATGTACAGTATCTCTCAGTTGAAAGACTGTGCCAATGTAAATCTAACTATTAAGTTGTGACCAGATTTCACCTCTTTCCCTGCCTTAAACCAAAAATGTCCAGACCATATGACCTCAGCTCTGATTATACAAATTCATTGCCCTTTGACCTAGGGTCTTTGGTACTAAGTACACTTATGAGCAATCTTTTTAATCAAGTATTTCAAGGATCAATTCATAAACAATTCATAATTCCCAATGCGAACATTGAAATCCCCTGGTAGCACTATGGTGTCAGAACAAGGTACCCTCTCAACCACCTGCTCCACTTTGTCCAAGAAGGCTGAATACACCAAACTACTAATTGGTAGGAAAAACTACAGTTAGAGAAGATTCTAACTAAGAATCTTTCAGAGGATTACGAATCTCAAATCTCATCAAGGCAACCCACTTATCCAGTGGGATACAATCCAAACTCCAACTGTAAATCCCCTTAGCTTGGCACTGGTGTGTATCCCTTCTTCACCCAAGGTTCAACTCCTGTGGAAAATCTGGAGTAGGAGATAGACCACCTTGATAGTTGGTACTGGAGCATGTACCTAGCCCATACCTTATCAATTCACTTACCCAACACTTCATGTTCCCAAAACCAATGTCTCTGGTTAGGGTCTAGTCTTGTATGTATGTATGTCCATCACATGCCTGCTGCTTTGACAATACCTGACAATGGCCCACCCTCCATCTTACAGGTTTATGAGCCAACAAGATGCATTGCATGCCATCTTTTACATCTTTCTAACCAATACAACCTGTTGCCTTATAAAGTTTTTCTTGCAAAAATCATAGCAGCCGCTGCATGAGGGCTAGGGCTACCTAGGTGAAAATTATTTTGTTTAGGCTGCTAACTCCCTGCAGACCAGCTTTGATTCCAGGAATGACAAACGGCTGAATAGTCTTTTTTACACATGTACACCTGTCTACCAGATGACAGCCCCCAACAAAAACTACTGCCACCACCATGACCACAACCGTACACTTCTACATGTTTAGAAGCTCTAAATGTCTATGTAAGAGGAAGTGACAACAAATAAATAAATACTGAATGACTAACATCTCGAAAAATATCACTTAAATGTTAAAAACATCCACGATAATGCTCCTTTAATGAGCGTTACTGAACTTAAGTGCAATACCTGGCCATAAAATTTTATAAGAACATTATTGTTGCTTGTCACTGATCCCGATTCAATATCCACATGTGTTTGTGTGTAAAAGAAGGAAAACTCCAAGAAGGCAGATTTCATGGTTGTGTAGCAGGCCTAATGTAAATAGCAGCAAAACTGCTATGCCTCATTGGGCTTGCACAGTGTGCATTACCGCATGTGCTTAAATGAAACGTTAATAATGAAATGATTTATGATCGGTTTAAACAGACCATATAATTTGTGTTACTGGAAAACACCTTTTATCTGCATCACTGTTTTCCATAGCTGACGTAACTCTGGAGAAAATGGACATGTGATCTCTAGTGATGCACTGTAACTTATTTATAATTGGATTTAAGTGCAGGTTCAGGTTCAGGCCTTTCATGCTGATGTTTTCATGACCTGGAGAAAGTCTTGAAGCTGTTTAGTCCTCTTTAGCACCTTACTGGGGTGTTAGCTCTTTGGATATATCCACTTCCACCTTCAAAATCCAATAGTATTTAAACAGTATTACAAACATTTGTACAAAGTGCAAATATTAATATCTCATTTTGTTGCAATATTATGATTTTGGACCATTCCTTTTGGCAAATCCTCTATAATCCCCCAAGCCTATAAGTTACCTCGGATGCGAGGCCTTCTTGTTTTCTGGCTGCATGTTGGGGTTGTATCAGTGCCAAAGGCAGGCTTTCTTCCCAAATACCCAATAAACTTCTGATAAAATTAGCACGGAAAATATTGTGCAGTTATCATCTGGCGCCCTCTTTTGAACAGATAAGGAACTACATTATGACTGCCAAATGACATATCCATCTATCCATCAAAGGCTGTATGTACAGTATATTACTAATTAACATCCCTCTTCCTGTAGCTGAATTCAGTAACTCCTTTAAAGCAAAAAACATGGCAGAACAGACCGTTATACTTAGGCTTTTTGTCCCTTAAGTGCTGCAAAAGGAAAACGTTCCTCAGATTGAGATTCTCCTTTTTATTGACTTTCTCACAATCACAACACCAGTAAAAAATAGAGCTCATTTAAATACAGTAAAATTCTGCTCTTTACGGAACAGCATAGAATACACGTGAACATCTGTGTTTTTGATCTGAAATGCTGTTAACGTTCTCAAAAAAAACCAAACAAAAACAACTTAAAACCTAGAAACAAACAAACAAAAACAGCAAGCCTAAAGGCATAACGTTGGCATAGCGTTGCTATGGAGATGCTATACACTGACATCCTGCAGGTTCTAAAATACATAAAATACAGGGATCTATGGAAACGAATCAGTGCCATAAAGAAACGCAATCACAAGATACCTAAAACATCTGTGACAGACAAACTACCACACTATGTCGAAAAAGTAAAACCTTCACTGCATCGAATGTTGTGTTCCATCACTGGGTTGCAGTTTTGTCACACTGAAATGCAATCACTGTCCAATCACAGAAGGAGAAGCTCCAGCATCTTATGATTCTGTACTTGTATCTCACAGCAGGATAAACTAGGAGCAATCATTATCAAAGATGTTATAAAAAGCCTGTGATTGGACAGTGATTGTATTACAGTCTGGTACAAATGCAACACACATGAAAGTGAAATTGCACTCATTTTTGATGTCAGAATTAAAAAGAAAAAAAAATAATAATAATCCCCTGCTCATTATTTTTGAAGGAACTTTTTTGGCCCTTCCAGACATTTCGTCCACCAGTGTGATTGCTTTTCTAGGTGGCACAGAAAAGAAATTGGGGCAACGCTGGATGTTCAATAATATTCTGAAGTCATAGCAAGAAGCCAGGCAAGTAAATAACAGCATACACAGCTTATGAGGTGCAAGAGGGAAATATTGCTTATTGTACCTTTTAAAAAAGGGATAGCAGTACTGCTTAATGAGTAAACGTTAATGAAAGCAAAAGTGAAGAGGCAGAGAGAGAGAGAGAGAGAGAGAGAGAGAGAGAGAGATGGAGAACAGACAGAAGTAGGAATATGAACTGAATGATGCAAAACAAGTGATTTAAAGGGTATGAAAGACACCAGTCAAGCAGTGTGTGTGTGTGTGTGTGTGTGTGTGTGTGTGTGTGTGTGTGTGTAAACATGACTGACACTGAATTGGGAATGCAATTTCATTCTAGCATAACATTCCTCACAATCCCGTCACTCTCTTGCTTGACCTCCATCTACTTGTGGAAAAAAATAAAAACAAAACAAACAAACAAAAAAAGACTGTTTGATCACGAGGCTTCACTGTTGCTTGGCTCTGGACTTTGTTTACCTACAGAGAGAGACAAAAAGACAAAACCTTATGTTACCTTTTTAAATAGTCTGGATTAGTTAAAGGTCAGCTCGGAGCCATCTGCGAGGACACAAACACACACACACAGACAGACCCACACACACACAGACACACGCACACACACAAACACATGGACACACAAACACACACAAACACACACACACGCACACACACAGACACACACACAGACACACAAACACACACAGACACACGCACACAAACACACACAGACACACGCACACACAAACACACACAGACACACACACACAGACACACACACAGACACACGCACACACAAACACACACAGACACACGCACACACACAAAAACAAACACGCACACACACAAACACATGCACACACAAACACAAACACACACAGACACACACACACACAAACACATGCACACACAAACACAAACACACACAGACACACACACACACACAAACACACATAGACACACGCACACACACAAACACAAACACACAGACACACGCACACACAAACACACAGACACACACACAGACACACACACAGACACACACACACAGACACACACAGACACACACACACAGACACACACACAGACACACACACACACAGACATACACACACACACACACACACACACACGCAGACACAGACACCTTTTCATTAATGTATTTGTATATAAAAGTCGCAGGGACATAGATTTTACCAGGAATATCAAACGATTTGTTTCTTCTTTGGGGCAGTCGAGGCTTTTTCACCGGTGGTTTAGGGTCTGTGGACCTCTCCACATCGCCAGGGCTGTCTTCCTCCATTCCTGAATTAAAGCCTTAACGAAGACAAGTAAGAACTCGATCGTATGCTTTAAATCTAATCAACAGAATAAATCAGTAGAATAGAAAATAGAAAATGAGAAGAACACTTACCTGCCTCACATGAGTGAGCCTTTCGGTTCCTGTGAGTTTTTGCGTCCAGTCCGATTGAGGAAAAGTCTTTCTCTGCACCTAGCCATGCAAACCGTCAGTCATACCACCACCATCATCATCATCATCATCATCATCATCTTCAGCACAGTGTTGCTTATTGATACAATGTTCTTGTACGTCATTAACTGTCTTTTTTGGCAAGCAGTCAAGATAGAAGGCCTCTTGGAAACATCTATATTAGTAGTCCCTATATTAATAGTGATGCTGCCACCATCATGCTTCACCGTAGGTATTACAGTATGTTCTTTGAGTGATTATCTATCTTCAGGGTTCTGTTAGACAGCTGAAGATGGAAAAATGGCACCTTCCGGCAATGGTGTATTAGCTTTCAAAGCTAACTGAGAACACATACAGTACACAAAACTGATTTGATTTTACCTTGACGGACGGGTGAATCTAATAATCTGGATGGAGACTTGGTACGGGCAACTGATACAGGAGTCTGTACTTTGTTCTCGCCACTTGATTTCTCGGGTGAATCGTCAAGCTGGGGAATGACATTTAACACTAATATGAACTGATCATTTATAAGCCAGTTATAAGATTACAATTAATACTAAAGGTCAATGCACAAACACCAACTACTGTACTGTAGGTCTGCACTAATACACACACACACACACACACACACACACCTTTTCAGAGATGGGAGGAGTTTGTCCTTCTGCTTTCTGTGTTTGGGCTTCCTGAATATCCTTTTCTTTATCGATCACATCTTTCTCTCCTTCGGAATCTTCTTCAGCACTCTCACCTACAAGAACAAGAACTATTACTCATAGTTTGCCTGTATAACTTTCCGGACCGTTTTAGTCGGACATTTCATGACATGTCTGTAAAACGTCCGTACAAACCGATACTCTCATTATTTATTAAAACTCCTGCATTACCAGAATTTTCCTTCAGATGGTGCTGTCTCGTGTTCCCCAGTCTCGGCTTGCTGCTCTGTGGAGGAGGCTCGGGTCTCTGCTGAGACTTGGCCGGCACTTCCTCCTCGGACTGAGTGGAAGACGAGGTCGAACACTGGACATGTAGTTCGTCTTGATTGTCTTTAGGAGCTTTCCGTCCTTTATCATCCCTGTTTGCGGGGACGTCCGAAGAGATGAAGACTTCGCTGTATTCGGGTGACTGATAAGAAAGAAAGAGAGAAGTAATGAAATGCATTCTGTTTATTTCATTTGTTTTATACTATTATTAGACCACAGATATTATATTTTATTACTAATTGAAGGATTAAAATACGACATTTCTTATCCATTTCTAGATACACTGTAATAGTCCCTGTGCAAGTTGTTACTATAGAAATGTATCAGAACCAGTGCATTAATCATACTGCTACAGTCATGGCAGAGCTTCTGTAAATGAATCACGTGCTATGGTTTAATAAAGTCTCTTGATGTCTATTAATAAATATATTCTCTGATTATCAGTTCTAATGAAGCTTACCTGTCTCTGTGGGGTGCAGGAGGGACTCACTGCCTTCATCCCTGGTAGGAGTATGCCATAAAAAGTTCGACCTGAGACCTGAAAAAATCTTTCTTCTCGTGGACCGCAATTGCTTTCCTCTCTCTGGGTCTCTGCTTTCTGGAAGTCTTTAGGGCGATGAATCACAGAGTACAGAATCTCGGGTCCTGCGCTGGAATTTAAATTAATGTCATTCATTTAATACATAAAGAGAACCTTAGAATATATGACTTTTTTATGACTTTTTGGACTTTTGGCTTTTTTTTTTTTTTTTTCAGATAAATTCAAAAACTGCTTAACCTTTATATGGAATTACATTTAAAACCAATAGGATGGACAGACTGATGGTATTGTAAAAAAAAAAAAATAAAAAATACATATTGTAAATATTGCCATAAAACCTTTTTTAAATAAATAATATCAATAAAACAGTATTTAGTTATTTGGTTAAATAAATAAATAAATAAATCCCTTTCAGAGGACAAAGCTATTTTCATGAAGCCAATGTTTCAAATAAATAAATAAATAAATAAATAAATAAATAAATAAATAAATAAATGTAAATGTCTAAAAATCGATTTTTAATAATTAATTTTCAATTACATAAAATATAAAAATAAAATTAGAGTAAAATATATAATAATAATGATAATAATAATAACAACAATAATAATAACAATAATAACAACAACAACAACAACAATAATAATAATAATAATAGTAATAATGAAGCCTGAAGGGTTAAAACTAATGCTTAAAAAATAATAACAATAATAATAATAATAACAATAATAATAATAATAATAATAATAATAATAATAATAATAATGAAGCCTGAAGGGTTAAAATTAATGCTTAAATAATAATAATAATAACAATAATAATAATAATAATTATAATAATAATAATAATAATAATAATAATAATAATAATAATAATAATAATAGTGCAAATGCAACAATCTAAAATAAATTAAAGCACACAGCTTTGAATGAGTGAATGCACATTTATGTCCTATCCCTGTCTACCCAGTTAAGGACAAAAGATATCTATACCCTTAATGCAGACATGAAGAAGACAAGGAAAACAAATGAGCAACCCAAGCAACAATCACCAAAAAAAAAAAAAATGTCATTTTATTCGGTTATTTATAGTGAAACAATTACAAGTCTATCATGTTGATAGTGGCTTGGCTGGATGCTGATGTCCCAGGGTGACCTCATGCCTGTGTTACCTTCTGGCTCTCTCTTTTTCAGGGATGCTGTCAAGGCAAGGCCTGCCAGCATCCCTGCTGGCACTCTAGCTTACAATCTACACCTATTTAAACCCACTGTAGGATCAGAGCATATATAAATATAATAATCTGCATCATACCTAATAATCTCCATTATACTATTCACACTGCAATCATGAGGTTTCAGGGAGTTTTTCATTGCTCATGGGGTGTATAAATCAACACCCTGATTTCTGAAGCTTCCTTGTACAGTATATACGATATCACTTCAAACATCACTCTCTCTCTCTCTCTCTCTCTCTCTCTCTTTTATATGTACATTTTCTAAATGTGACTGAATGATTTATATACGCTCGAGTAACTTGTATGCCCACTCCCTTGCCTCCAGCCTCTTTCATATCCTCTCAGCAGCTATTGATCTGATGTAAGTAGCACGACTGGATGATATTTCTGAGAAATGACAGATGAGAAATGAGGACTCAGCAGTATGAAATATAGGACGAGCCAACCCACATGCATGGCTCAGTTATACCGCATATTGGATGTGTTTCTACCTCCTAACAAAACGACACCTTGCTTGTCTAGATGACGTTTAAAAAAAAAAAAAAAAAAACTTACTCGGTGCGGCATTCATCCCCACACCCTTCCCCCTGGATTGTAGTCTCCGGCTCTTGATACGACGCGGAGTAACGGTTCTTCCTGAATCCTGTAAAAATAGACAGCACATTGCGCCTCTTCTTCCGCCTCAGAGACTGGACATGATGTGAGGACAACTGACTGTAAAAGACAACAGAAAGTCTGCACTTCAAATTCGATTCCAAGGCATTTATACCACGCTGTTATTAAATCCTCTATGCTGATTGGTCAGTAGGTCAAAACATTCTGATTCGAGACAATCTGAATCGAGAATTCAACATTTTCTGCATCAGCAGCTCTGCTGACAAATTAAATGAATTAAATATTTGTCTTTAACATTAATCTGAACCTCATCCTTATTTGGTGGACACTATTTTATAGTCGTTATATATCATTTACAGTCGAATGTGCAATGTGCAAGAGCTCCTGAGGAACTAACAGGTCAGCGTTATTTCTGAAGTTCATTACAGACTTAACGCTAATTCCTTCCTCACGAAGTCTTCAAATGTTCACTGATGAAGACTTGAGCACAAAGTAAAGGATATACCTGTCTGGTAAGACTCTCTTGGTGTAGAAATCAGGTAGTCCATCATCCAGCAGGTTCACCCCACCGTTCTCAGAAGAATGCTGCAAGACAAACGAAAACCAATTAGAATCAGGACAACAAGGACGTCTGCTTATTTTTAAATTTCAGGCCTGTGGCTGTTTAGATGATCCTGTAGATAATTACGGATCAGATAACAGTTTAAGGATCCTGCATCTTGTCATGTGAAACAAGTGCCTGTGTTTAGTTCGTGAGATTAATTCGATTAGCAAAGAAAAGCAGATCTGCAAGAGGAAACAGAAATCCCGCCTGC
Organism: Tachysurus vachellii; assembly: GCF_030014155.1. Lineage (NCBI taxonomy): Eukaryota > Metazoa > Chordata > Actinopteri > Siluriformes > Bagridae > Tachysurus > Tachysurus vachellii. The sequence continues at coordinate 3,787,853 of NC_083466.1, forward strand.
GGCCTTTCGAGTTTGAAGGGAAATGCAATTTATGCGGCGAGGCTCAGAAATCAAACATCAAAACTTTGAGGTTATTTTAGGTATTTTGGGTCAAATTATATTCCAGTTACTGTAAATAAAAAGAATAGCACTTGGTCCAGCATTTCCTATTATTTTATTTTTTTTTTTTCATGCTGTACTGAGCTAAGCATTCGTCTGCTCTTTACCATATCTGGTGGGGTGTGTCCTGGGCGATGCCTTCTTGGTGGGCGGGGTCTGATGTGGGTTATGTGGCGCAGAGGTGCACCTTGGGTTGGCAAGCTGGACAAATTATCCCAAGAGCTTAAGTGAGAAAGCGGGGCAGACGGACGAGGCGCTGCTAGTGAAGGAGACAAGTTGGGATCGTCACCTAGACCTGGAAGAAAAAAATAAAGTGAAGGGAAACATTAGATTTATACTGTTACCTGGAAACATGGTGCATCTTTAAGAAAGGTATCTCAGAATGAACAGCACTGTGTAACACTATAAAGATCTGCAGGGGATGTATACAGTAGGTGTTCCTGATAAAGTGGCCATCGAGTGTTTGTTTTCGAATTACATTCATTCATTCATCATTCAAGCAGTGTTGCGATTTGATCGGGGGCAGAACCTCGAATGCTGAGTCACCGCTCAACATCTTTTCATATTATCCCTTCACACACGTTTCTTATCTGTAAGCTGTATTTTTCTATTGAGTCAGACGTGTCTAATTGTCCTGGTGGCAGCTGTCAAAGTGTGACTCACTCAGCCTGGTGGAGACGGGCCGGATGCGTCGTGTCCTGGAGGTGCGCTTCTTTATGGCTATTGTATCCTGAGCACAGACAGAGTGAATGGGTAAAGAGTGCGGTGTGCGTCAAGATATCAAAACTTTCAAAAACAGATGGCGGAACCATGTAGCATAGCTTCAGCTTTTTCCTGTAAATCGATTTCAAATAATAAACAACAATACAGGAAGTATTTGGAAGCATTTGTATTTGTATTGCTACTGTATGCAAAAAAAAAACAAAAACATTGAGATATTGCCTGGATTCTATTTCACAAAATCACTGGACCTATTTTCTTACTATGCTGATACTGAAATCGTCCTCGGGGATGTCGGCGGTGTCAGCATGTCGGAGCGTGTGACGGACCATCGTGCCGTCTTCAGCTCGCCTCATCCGAGCCACCTGCTGAAGCTACGACCGGAATGAGCACATATAGCTATTACTATTACTACTAATAACTCTTTAGTTAACACACTGCTACACAGATGTGTCAGTTGACACATCACGGGTTGCCAGGGTTGTGATTTACCCACCAATTTGGGCTTGTTTTGGATATAAGCGTGTCATCGAGTTATGATTAAAAACGTCTACAGTTTCCATAATCTTGTTTGAGCGTGTACTCGATTTGTGCGAAACACATGCCAGAGCAAAAAAAAGGAAAATACAAGTGCAGACAGTGTATCTATGATGTATAGAACTGCTCCTATACTGGGTCACTTATCTTCTGTGAGTCAGAAGATAAGAGACCCAGTATAGGATTGGTTCTATACATCATAGAACCACTCCTATACTGGGTCTCTTATCTTCTGTGAATCAGAAGAAAAAGTTTGTTTTTTTCACTTGATTCATTTTGCACTGGAGATTTACCTGAAATCTGGCAACCCTGATGAGAATAGTAATGGATTAAGGCAGTACCAGTGTCTTGTGAGTGGCATAGAGCTCTTGAAGGATCTGGTCCACTACCGAGTTGGTGAGATAGGAAACCACAGACATCTTGACTTCTCTGAGAGAGAGAGAGCGTGAGAGAGAGAGAGAGAGAGAGAGAGAGAGAGAGATAATGGTTAGTAAAGTCCTTGCTTATTAATTACATGAGCATGAACTTTTTGTGCGTGTTTGTGTGTGTGTGTGTGTGTGTGTGTGTGTGTGTGTTATCACAGTAACGCACCAAGTGACACAAAAAAGTTTTCATTTCAGCTTTTCTGTAATATTGTATGTATTATTAATTTATCCCTTATGCCTCATTTCTTACTCTAAAGCTTGGTTAATATCCTGGGCTGCTCTCTCCATCAGAGCATTGCGGATGTCAGAACGAGGGATGGACACACGCTCAGAGATAGAAGAGAGAGGAGGAGAAAGATGCTCCGCTGTAGCCGAGGAAAGGGGACAAAGTTCTCGGCACAGAGACACCATGGAGTCAACAATCACCTAGAAAAAAAAAATAAATAAATAAAAAATCGACGTCCAAGGTTTGACAAGGCTCGATGAAAAAAGATGTTATTATTAAACAAGAAGCTCTAACCAGAATGCTTTTATTAGACAGAACATTTCTGGTGCTAATAATTCTAATAAGCTAATAAGCCATTCTAATGTACAATCACCAAAAAGAGGAGACAAGAATAAAAAAACCCTCACTTGTAGCTCTTTGTCAGCTGCTTTGGCCAGTTCTCCAGTGAGAGACTCCAGTTTTTGTCTAACTGGCCCATCTACAGAAAGCACATGAGCCAGCTCACACAGCGAAGGGTAAAGCTGGAAGCCAACAGAGACGACAGTTATTAACAATCAGCTAGAAATAACTGCATATCAACATTAATGTTTGCTTTCCTAATGAATACTGAGACTCACGGCGCGAGAGTTCCTGGCCTCCTTCAGAACTTGTCTGGCTGCCTGTAAATCTTCTCCCTCACCTGCTGCTCTTAATACACATACCTGCTGCTGAACGCGTACGCACAAGCGCTCCATCACCTACAGCAGATATAAAGAGAGAATAAAAAGAGATTTCATTCTTAAATCCAATTCCTTTATTTATTAATGAAAAAGTCATACTTGTTCTACTATTATATTAATGACGTTTAATGCTACGGGATGTCCGTAAGCCATGTAATCGTGTCCTGATGATTTTCATCTGGTGGACAACTTATTACACTGGGGAATCTTTCCATGAATGCAAAACAAACACATTTTTAAATGAGTAATCTTGGATTAAACGAATTAGATGTTGCTATGGAAACAATAAGCGATTATAAAACTTTGATTTACTCTGGATTAAATATTCAACAAAGTGGTATCATTTTCTATAACAGCTACTCTGAGATTAGTGCCAGCTGCAGTTCAGCTCACAGGTTAAAATGGATGCGAACATTTACTGTGTAATATTACTCTCTCTCTCACTCATTTTCTACCGCTTATCCGAACTACCTCGGGTCACGGGGAGCCTGTGCCTATCTCAGGCGTCATCAGGCATCAAGGCAGGATACACCCTGGACGGAGTGCCAACCCATCGCAGGGCACACACACACACTCTCATTCACTCACGCAATCACACACTACGGACAATTTTCCAGAGATGCTAATCAACCTACCATGCATGTCTTTGGACCGGGGGAGGAAACCGGAGTACCCGGAGGAAACCCCCGAGGCACGGGGAGAACATGCAAACTCCACACACACAAGGTGGAGGCGGGAATCGAACCCCCAACCCTGGAGGTGTGAGGCGAACGTGCTAACCACTAAGCCACCGTGCCCCCGTGTAATATTACTGTGTAATAATAATAATAATAATAATAATAATAATAATAATAATAATAATAATAATAATAATAATAATAATAATAATAATAAAAAAAAAACATACATCATTATATGAAAGCTACCACATCTTTGGGGCTTGGCCCCCTAAAAACAATAAGATGTGTTCTGTGTTGTTGTGAAAGAAAGAAAGAAAGAAAGAAAGAAAGAAAGAAAGAAAGAAAGAAAGAAAGAAAGAAAGAAAGAAAGAAAAAGAAAAGGGAAAGATAGATAGAAAGGAAGAAGAAGAAGGATAGAAGAAGGAAAGAAAGAAAGAAAGAAAGAAAGAAAGAAAGAAAGAAAGAAAGAAAGAAAGAAAAGAAGAAGAAGAAAAGGGAAAGATAGATAGAAAGGAAGAAGAAGAAGAAGAAGAAGAAGAAGGATAGAAGAAGTAAAGAAGGAAAGAAAGAAAGAAAGAAAGAAAGAAAGAAAGGAGTAGAAGAAGGTGGAAAGAAAGAAAGAAAGAAAGAAAGAAAGAAAGAAAGAAAGAAAGAAAGAAAGAAAGGAAGGAATATTATTATTATTAAATATTATTATTATTATTATTATTATTATTATTATTATTATTAAAGAAGAAGAAGAAGAAAAAATATATACAGTATATATATATTTTTTGTGCATTTTTATATATCTATTTTTGTGCATGGCCCCCTAATAAAAGCAAGAATTATTCTTTAGGCTGCCATAGACTCCCAGTGTGATACTTTATTATTATTATTAATAATAATAATATTTCTTTAATGATAATTTAGTTCAATGTCCCCCACAAAAATTCTGCCAACCTGTACTAGATTTTCAGTTCCGCATTCATGACTTATCTGAGATTAACAGACATAGCTGTCTTCCAGTCCTGGTTATATTTAACAAACTCAGTCCTCGGCAACCTTTTCCTGCTTATTGCATCACCTGTCTGTCAGCATGGTAAGAGTACCTGCTCAGCAGTGCTAGTCACCAGACCCTGATGCAGTCTGAGAGCCTGTTTCTGAGAGAAGCGCTGAGTCTGGTTGTTTCTTAACAATGCCCGCTGGATCTGACAGATGGAAAATGGGAAGGAAGACACAAGGAGACAGAGAGCCGATCGGAGTTAGAAACTGCGTGTTCGACACTGACAATGATGTTCAGATAAGCATTGCAGTCATATGGAAATGAGCCGAATTAAATGCTTGGACAGTCAAGATAAGCATGTTGGTTTCAACTTTGAAACTTTTCAAAGTCACCCTCATAAGCAAAGCTTCTACGTAATGCTATGATTGTAAACATACACAAATGTACTACTGAGTATTTTTTTTTTAAAATGTCATTTTACCTGAAGAATGTGTAGTAATGAAAAAATATTGATGGGTTCATTTAGTAATGTATCCCTAACGAGTAAGCCAGAGGTCACAGTGGTGAGGAAATACTTGTGGCCCGGATATGAGGACACCTGAAACCTGGTGAACAGATATTAATAATTTCCTTTCTATAATGAGGGACCATCAGCGGAAGCAGCGTGTGGTCTCTAAATGATGAGAACTCTAAAAATAAGGGCATCAGCATGGATCTGGAAGATCCAGGGAGCAAACAGGGTCAGGATTACTGCGAGTGTAGCAAAGAAAACATGAGACAAAACAAAGGAGGTAAGAATAAGGAAAAAACAAAAGGAAAGATAACAAGAAATGTAATAAGGAAGGAAGGAAAAAAGAAAGGAAGGAAGGAAGGGCGGAAGGGAGGAATTAAAGAAGGAAACAAAGAAATAAATGAAGGAAGGAAATAAAGGAAGGAAGGAAGGAAGGAAGGAAGGAAGGAAGGAAGAAAGGAATGTGACATGGAAGGAAGGAATTTAACAAGGAAGGAAGGAATGAAACAAAGAAAAACAGGGAAACAGAAATAATGAAGGAATCAAACAAAGAAAGGAAGGGAATATAAAAAGAGCGAAAGAAAGAAAGAGCATAAGAGCGAAAGAAAGAAAGAAAGAAAGAAAGAAATTCAGGAAAACAGAAATAAAGAAGGAAACAATGAAAGAAAGGAAGGAAGGGAATAAAAAATTGTGAAAGGAAGGAAGGAAGGAAGGAAGGAAGGAAGGAAGGAAGGAAGGAAGAAAGAAAGAAAGGCAGTGAAACAGAAGGAAGGAAGAAAGAAAGAAAGGAAGGGAGGAAGGAAGGAAGGAGGGAAGGAAGGAAGGAAAGAGGGAAGGAAGGAAATAAGGGAAAAAATTTATGAATAAATTCAGCCATTGTTTATTGCAACGAATCCCATTCTATGACATTTCTTCTGAAATATCACTTTGCATTTGAGAAAGTTCTGGAACCTGTGAGAGTGGGCAGAGCTACGGCACTATAGAGGTAACAGCAGAGACACAGGGTGCTGAGTTAGTGGATTGGGTTACAGTGTGTTGCCAGCATTGAAGGGAGATTGCAGTACAACCCTGCTGTGTTTGGAAGTGTGTTTGTGTGTGTTTGTGTACTGCTATACACACTTGAAATATAATCATTTCTTTATAAAGCAGTGTGAAACACTATTACATCATTGTTATCAGTAACCTCCTGCCATTATGATTTACATTTCCATCAAATTGTAATACCCGGAGATGAGCTCCACTTGCAACTGTTTCTTGTCTGTACCTGAAAACTCAATCACGTTTTTGTTCATTTTCCGCTTCCTCACCTTTGTCATTGCCTGTTCCGTCCTCTCGGGGGAACTGCGGTATGCCTGTGTAACATCGCTCAGTGGTACAGGCATACACTGCAGAGTAAAATTACTAAGAAATGAGACAGCAAGCCAGAGAGATAAATACATATCTATGAAGCAGCAGCAACATATGAAAATTTTCCCAGTGCACCATTAAAGAAAACCTTTAGATTTTATACAATTCGCTTTATAGCGCACGCTCTGTTCAGCCGTGTTAACCTGCCCAGATACAGTGACTAAATGAAGCTCCAAGGTTAAGTGGCCAGGATTAGAAAATTCTATTTTTAAAAAAAGGAACAAATAACTGAGTCATAGAACAGTTTTGAGTGTACTGTAGAGTGGAAGTGTGTGTGTGTGTGTGTGTGTGTGTGTCGGGAGCTTACTGCTCCATAGAGCGTGCTACATCCTGAAACCCAGCAGCTGTCGTATTGTTCCGATCCCATGTCACGTTCCTAAAAACAGGAAAAAAAAAATGGAACGATGGAAATCCATCTGTCAAGTAAGAAATAAAACACTTAACAGTTAAAGTAGACTAATCAACAGTACGGTGGTCTGCTTTTGACTTTGATTCCAAAAGCAGCACATCCTAAAATTGTTTTTTATCCATTTACAGTTACTTTTGTAATAGTGGTTTTGTGGTTTCTCTGTGAACTCTGGTTTTCTCCCTCAGTCCAAAGTCATGCTAACCTGACAGAGTAGAATAAGTGGTTCAGAAAATGAGCGGCTGGATTGATGGAATGACAAAAAACATGTCATCAAGTACTTTCTAACAGCAAAGTTAGCAAAGCAACTCTCCTTTTTTTCTCTTATAGTTAAATGACAGAAAATGCAGCTTGTATCGGGTATCAGGTATGTATCAGTTTCAACACTGACACTAGAGACTCCTTCCAAATAAATAATTAAATAAATAGCACCACATCCTGCTGAAAATGAAACATTGAAATGCATCGTAATACTTAAAATAGTGCTTTTACAGTTGTTTTTAAGATGTGATGGACATTCACATCAGAAATATTCGTCTCAGCTCCCAGCACTGAATTTCATTATAACTACCCATCAATCAACACTCCTCCTTCTGACACACAATAAAGGGCTTTAATTTGGCTTCATGTTCATGGATTAATGTTCTGTCTACTAGTTGGTCTCGCCTGCTGTTTCAGCTGTTTTGGTCTAATTAGTCAATGTCTCATTAGTCAGTGTGTATCTAGGCACCCCTGAGTTACTGTAGTTCTTGGTTACTGTATGTTACCTGATATCTTGTCTCTTTGCACCTAAAAGATCTCTTAAAAACGTTAACATCACTGGAGTTTGATTTCAATTAAACTAAATTCAATAATAAACAATTAATAGATTCATAAATAATGGGCACTGATATGGTATAAGAGAAATAGCGCACACACACAAACAATGTAATGTAGAAGAAAGCAACTCAAATTAACATCACTCCACATTACACCACCATTACACATAGATTATTTTCCTGACACCACATCCCATCATTCCTTAAAAAAACATTAAACTTCATAATGTCTTAGCACTACCACTGGGCCTAAACATTAAGGTATGTTAATATATTTTAAAATACTTCATATACAAAAAAATTTAAATTCCTTTTCCACCTCATTTTCTGACATATTGGATTTTCCGCCATTTTGGGGTTTTTAGTTTTTTTAAACTTTACAAAAAATTTATTTGTTTAATCTTCACCAAATTTGGATGAAATGATCTTGAGATCAATCTACATCAATCCTATCAGAAGGATTTTTGATTTTCAAACCTGTTTGCCTGTAACACACAAACAAATTTGAAAGCAAAGCTGCCAAACAGGATGTGAGTCTGTATCTCGAAAATGGTGTAAATGGATCGACATGAAACTTGAATATATTCGTAGGGTTGTTTCTAACAAAGATTTTCCTGTGTGTTGTTTTTTCTCAATTCACACAGCAGATGTTAAATCGTTATATATTTATTATATATTTTGTTAACTATATTATGCTATCAAAACATCTTTCTTTTTAACAAGACGTTCCTCAAAAAATGATTCAGGTATTCAACAAAAATGATTTAATTTATAAATGATGAATTATAAAATCTTATACAGCAATCAGTATTGTGTTATTTTGTCAAGTAATAATTCATTTGTAGCGGAGCCTGTAGTTTTGAGCCCTACTCTACCTGAGAGTTGTGTTGATCTGCAGGGCTTTGCTCAGCATCCTAGCCCCTGTGTCCTCCAGGCCATTACCGCTCAAATCCACTTTCCTGAGACACGCGTTGCTGCCGAGAGCGTTCACCAGCACTGTTCCTCTGGATCGCAGTCTGGAGTCAGCTAGGGACAAACTCTGCAGACCCTGCAGACAAAAAGAGAGGGATACATTTTAGCAATAGAGAAAAAAACAACTTAATAAAGAGCAATGGTAATGTATAAGTACAATATGTGTGGACAGATTGTGATCAGCATAGAACAAAAACTCTGCAGTGTAAGAGGACGTCTTGAAATCGAGAAAATTAAATAAATGACATTCAGAGGGAGACAGAGACAGAAAGAAAGAAAAAAGGATCAATTATTCAGCTGCACTGTAATTAACACATCAGAGAACAGAGTTCATGTTTGCTAAGGAGTAGAAAGTGTGTTTTTGAGTGTCGAGAAGAAGAATGCATGTGTATCTTTGAGAGCTCACACACTCTTCTTCTTGCACTAACTGCACAAGCTTTTGTAGGATTTCATCCAGCAACCTGCAGGGAGAAAGAGACAGAGATGAAGACATGAGATGCCTACTATATGTAATGCATGAGTGAACTATATAAAAATGAATACAGTTAAATACAGGCTCCGCTCTCAGTTTGGATTTCAAAAAACCCTCATGCAGCCTTCAAGCCCAGATTAGTATGCAATTAATTAACTGACTTTTTTGAATTTGCTATTGTCTTGTATATTATGTCAAATGCGATAAAATTAAGCCTTAAGTTAATGCTGCTCATTGACTTATTTACATTCAAGAACCTAGCTAACTTTGATACATTTTCCTATTTTCTAAGCAGATTGTTTATGTGGTAGCTCAGTGTTTAAGGTGTTGGGCTACTGATCGGAAGGTCATGGGTTCGAACCCCAGGTCCACCAAGCTGCCACTGCAAGGCCCTTAACCCTCAGTTGCTCAGTTGTAAGTCACTCTGGATAAGGGTGTCTGCTAAATGCCGTAAATGTAAATGTACAATAGTACTTGTTGATCTCCTGAAGCAATATAGCGTATCATGAGTGGGTCTGCTGTTAGTCCCTAGAAGGCTATATACTGTACAGTTGTTGGCTAAGATATGACAATGCCAGTTCAGACAACTGGGTAATATTTTAGCCAAATAACTTGATTTTCCTTACTTTAAATGCTTGCCGGTTCTGATTATATAACATTCTTAAATCTGGTTCTTAAAAGGTTAGCCAAGGTACAAAACAAGCTCTGCATCAATGGACATGGACTATTAGTGCACATTTTAGCCATCTGCTCCATACCTGCCCTTGACACTGAAATTCTTGCCCAGCAGCAGATGCTTCAGGGAGGGGTGGCGGGAGAAGGCCGGGATGACTGAGTAAAGATCAGCATCCAAGCCTGAAATGAATTAAACACCCAGCGAATTAGAATATGAGTTAATAAACAAAGTGCATTATGTCAATATTCAGATTACAAAAATGATCAGGGTGTAGTTTTGACCTCCATGGTTGCCAGATCTTCAAGTGGCTAACACAGTCTTTTTTTGATAGCATGTAGTGCTATACCAAGCAATTAAATAAACATCTAATAGGGGTGTAGTATATAGGCAATATGTTGAAGAATGTCACCATTATAATTATCACATCAATTACTAAAATCTTTATTCATATTTTCAAGTAGCTTTAAAACTAGCACTTGATGCAGCATCAACTATTATTCTTATTTATAGATATATTATCTATATTCTTTGCATCAATAGTTAAAGGCTCTTGGTTACTTATCAGAAGGTCTAAGCCCCAGCAAAAAGCCCTTAACCCTATCTGCCCCAGGGCAGCTGTACGACCCTGCCTGATTATCTTCCTCTTCCTAATAAGCTGGGATACGCGAATAAAGAATCTCACTATACTGCAATTTGTAAGAAATAAAAATGTTAACAAAGCCACAAGATTTGAAGGATAAGCTGAGAATTCTGTATTAAATCTGCTGAAATTCTCTGATGAGTGTAAGAGTTAGTTACAGGGTGTATTGGAATGCCACGTCTTCTTACCATTATCTGAGATGTCCAGGGTACTGATGGAAGAGACTTGGGGAAACAAGTCTTTTATTACTGCTGCTCCTGCTGATCTGAGCTGAGAGAAAGTATAAAACATACAACGAAGCATTCCATATTTACAGACATTAATAAGTGAATGAATGTTAGCTTATGTAACTGAAGCTCATAAAAAGAATAAAATAATTAGCCGCTCTCAATTACAAATCAAAGGAGTGGCTAAGTATGATATTTTAGAAAAAGGTTCAGGAGGGAGGTAAAAAAGTTCAATTTTTTTTTTTTTTTTTTTTTGTGGTTTCAAAATAGAAACTGCATGTAAGCAGACAACAATATGGACATGCTCAGTGCACTCCCACAACATTAAAAAATAAATATATACTGTTTGCTAAAAATTATAGAAGGAAATGCTGTAAATTGGTTCTGCCTCAAGATTTCAGCCTCTGTCTTGTTTGTTCCGGATGTAAATCTACAGTACACCTGGATTTCTGTAAGCCCCTTAGTGGTAATTGAATGCTTTTATTCAATTGTATTCATTTGTACTCTTTTTTTAGAAAATAAACATAAGTAATAGTAAAAAAAAAAAAAAAAAAACATATGGAATTGTCTTCTTTGGCTTCCGTTGTTATCATCTCTACCTCCCACATCTTGTCGGGAGTCGCCAAAAATAACCGCACTAACCAGCACAAGCTTCTTCCCAAACACATTACATTAATACATCTCATCAATTTGCTGCTTATGCAACACTACAGACAGGACAGTGCTGATGCAAGAGCGCAGACTGTACACATAATGAAAAGGCATTCTTCCAAACCATAGAGCAAGGGGGTTAATACTGATGAGAAAAATGGACGCCTTGGAGTTCTTGGACTGGAAGGATTTTGGCATGAAGTTTTTCTTCCCGAAAGAAAAAAGTGAGTAGCACTACCTCGCAACCACTGATGTCCAAATGCAGGTCAGAGATATGAGGGTTGGATGACAAGCCCAGAAATAGAGCCCTAATGAGAGAAAAACATCATAGAAAGGGTCAATTTATTACTTAACAGATTAACGAGCAAACACAGGATTTCACATATTCGGCGTTTAATCCACCTAAATCTAACCCTGGGATATTATTCCGCCTCAGTGCGGTTCACACTCTGAGGTGTACCAAAACAAGTCCGCCTGAAAAAAGGTGTTGTTGGTTTGCTTCCAAGTAAACAAGCTGCAGGAATTGAACCAAACCTGCAGTGCTATTGATACTACCTGCTAAATGGACCTACAAGGTAAATAATAAGGAAAACTAGAATGTACATTTCCTGAAGAAAATGTGAATGGTGCTTGCACGTGGCAAGTTCCCCACATTGGACTGAGTGTTTTTATGTCATGTCCATGTTGTAAAAAGTTTTTGGATTTTGCATATTTTGGGGGCAGGGCTGCGGCACAACTGGAAGGCCAGTCGGTACACCAATTTAAAAGTTTGTTCAGAGTATCACCCTAAAGGATCTGGCCGAGTTTGGTGTAGATAGTTCAAAAGCTTGCCGAGTTATAAACCTCCAAATTTTATAATGGGAGTCTATGGGAAAAAAGGCCATTTTGAGACCCGGTCCCAGAAGTACCGGTACTCTGATCGCTTAGAAAAGTCATAGCACACCTCTCCTCAATGAGCCGGTCAATATGACACCTCATTCTTGGGTCTATGATAAAAGCTGCGGGAGAAGTTACGCGCCGTAGTTTTGTCCGGAAGAGTATGCACAATAGTAAGAATGTTGCTTTGCAATAAGAGAACGGAAGTAAACTCCAGGACACAGAAGCCAATATTTATGGGTGTTCTTCATATTTTCTGTGCTTGGGTGACTTTTATGAGCGCTAAGAAGATTTGGCAAAAGTTTTGTTTTGGTCTGATAATAAATAAAAGAGCTTTATGAATAGACGTAATGTTTTTGTTGTGTCTATGTTCAGTACTGAATGTCTTTGTTATGTCTCACTCCACAGTGGTGGTTAATAGGAAGCTCATATGAAACAGACACTCTAGAATACACTTTTTCATAGATATTTCTGTTTTTAGTGATAATAAATTTTAATAATTTAATATTTCCAAAACGTTCCAAAAAAAAAAAAAAAAACAGTTTGAAATGCTTTTTTGCTCAGTATGATTGTAAAGAGTAATTATTTGACTTACCATAGCCTTACTATCATCACAAATATCCCCAAATCCCCAACAAGGAGTTTCCAACAACAGAACTGTCTCATAGTCAATGTTTTTTTTTTTATGTAAAAATATAATCTATAAAAATGCTAGAAAGTGAAAGTCCCAGGCGATCATCTGTTTCTAAAAATACTTAAACCAGCCCATATTGCAGCAGAAAGAGGGAAATATTCCCACATACTGACGCTTGATTTAAACATAAACTGAAGCATCTGTCTTGTATCTGCATGATTTTACGCATTGCTCTGTTGCCACATCGTATGAAATGATATGAAAAATAGTAATTTCATAACAAATAATGAGATATACAAGTAGTCTAGGATGCCCTGGAGAAAAAAAAAAGAAGTAGATGAAATAAACAGAATATGGCATGTATGCTTCTAGGATTATAGTGTTACAAAACTAATAATAAAGATGGTGAAAAATGTTCAGAATAAAGGCAGGAATTCACCAAGTTTCAAAAATCCTCTAGCGCATGTAAGCGAGTGTAAGAATGGAAATGAGCTTGCATGATTCAGTTAGGTATGCTAATTTGGTGTGGGCACGGAGTCATGGAGAATTTAGTACAGCATGGATTGATATGTTTTCATAACACTGTACTGTTGCTGCTTAATTGTTCTATGTTTCATAAGTGGTGGGGTTTCACCTGAGCACATCTGGGGGCATCTTCATTGAGGCCATGCTGAGATGGCTGAGGCTGAACACTGAGGTAAAGAACTGACGGAAGGTGGTAAGTGTTTCTTTCACTTTCCTGTCAGAGAGAGAGAGAGAGAGAGAGAGTACAAGGAAAAGAAGGTTAAAAAACGAAATCTTTTTTATAATTCCCCTTTTTGCTTCAAAATCTTCTCGCTCTAGCTTCTTGAGCATGCAAAAACCAAAACATACTCCATAATGGATGACACAATGACAAGATGAAACCTCAAGATCAGCCCAGAGAGAGAGAGAGCGTGTGTGTATCTCAGTGTGCATGCATGTTTCAGGGGCAAAGAGTATAATGACTAATCTCTCATATTCATGTGCTCTCTTGTGTTACAAAATGAACCAGCCCTTAGACAGACTGAGATTCTATAGACACCGAGACTCTGAATACTCCCAGTGACTCTAAACAGTATTTAATTACACACATACACAATCGCTCGTCTGATAGAAACATTCATTCACACTGTGAACTCATGATGTCATCGCTTGATACATGAAAAAAAAAAGGGCTCTGGGATTCGAAATTAAATGTAAAAATTTATAGTACATTAAATACTAAAGACTAAATGTACTGCATACACTTCCTTGGATAAGAATGATAAGGTGAAGCATGGTGGTGGGAGCATCATATAAGGTGTTGTGTGTCTGATTTATAACTTCCTTGCCTTGTTGATGAATTTTAGCAAAAAGCCTCCTTCATGTAAGTCTGTAATCATTTATTTTTCTATTCTTTGACTTAATGTCAAATATAAGACTAAGACTAAAGGTGGCTGTGGGAGTAATAATTTGGGGTCTGGGGTTGGGGTTTTGATGATCCTTGGTCTTCATGTTGATTAGTCAACAATATCTAGGTTCTATCAGGAACAGGTGTATTTATATTGAGATCATGAGCCACCTTTAATTGTTTGCACAAGTCACCTTCGTGTGCATTAGAACTAATTTAGGGGTTTTGTAGCAATGGGGTGAATGCTTATGTAAGGCACTTATGTAATACTGTGTGCATCATTATTATCTATGTGTGTTCTGCTCTTAATGAAAGCATTTCGAAAACTGTACAGCAAACGATGCGTTTTTCATATCATGACTCGGGCAGAGAGAAAGAAAGGGACAGAGATAGAGAGAAATGAAGAGACTTGGGAATTGAAGAGTTAAATTCTGCTCAAACGAGTCTCATTTTTCATAAAAATTCTCATAATGCAGTTACGGGGATAGAATGCTATTGCAGTGGTGGGTTCCAGGGGGAGTTTAGGCAGGCAGATATACATCATTGTGTTCCTGTATGTCTGCACCCTCCAGCTTTTTTTTCACTCTCTCTCTCTAAGACCCACACACACACACACACACACAATGCTGACTAATGGAAGCCACTCTGTCCTAACCAACAATGTTAGAGAGATATTATTACACAGAGTGCTTTTACGGTCTACAACCATGTTTAGAGACAGCAAGTTTACAGCATGCAGACAGAGATTTAAGTCCAAACCTCATCCATGGTCAGTGCTGAAGCCTGACTTATAAGTCACCTGTGAGAGAAGGAGTTCTTTGAGAGATTCAGGTAGGACAGATCGGCACAGCAGCCTCGAAGTAAAGCGCCAAACAGCTGAAAACGGAATAAAAACTCATTAATTCCGCCGTGTCGTTAAATTCTTAGATCTGTCTGTCGGTTCATTTTCTGTAACAGCAGCTTATAGTAACGCTGGCTGTGCTTCAAATCGCAGGTTTACGTTAATGCATTTTTTCTTATATAAATTTGTGTAGCAGATGCGCCGCATATTCTAACCCTCATAAATGAACATAATGAGGAAATCATAAAAAAAAAAGAACTGGAAGTTATTTAACTCCTGTGTGTCACTCTAGGAAGAACGTTTTAAACTTCAAAAAGGAAAATAAATAGCAGCCGTAACATCCGCCATAACGTTTCATTTGATTGCTCTGGAAAGTCTACAAGAACCTGAGTTTGAACTTTATTTAGGAAAACTTACTGATTCCACTGAACAGTCTGTGCCTGAGAGATCCAAATGTACCAAGCAGTTGGGCTGAGCCAAGAACAGGTACAGATTCTACACAAACAGGAGCACAGACATACAGTTTAAGGGTGTGAGACAGACAGATTGACAGACATTTAGGGAGCAAGGGTCTGTACAGTATGTGCCAGAGCTACAGATTCAAAGTACTGAAGCTGTGGGAGTTTTCTTTCTTTATCTACGTAGTTTAACGCGTAGTCTTTGTCTTTTTTTTAATAAATCTTTACATGGTTTCAATACCATCACTTTTTCCTAATCAGCCTTAAGCTTGTGTGTATTTGTGTGTATTCATTTGTTCGTGTGCACTAACCGTAGCATCCTCCCCTGAAAGAATGCCTGGGTTCTTGCTCAGGTCGAGATGCAGAAGAGAGTTTGAGTAGTCTTCAGTGGAACATAGAGCCTGAGACAGAGAACTAACACCTGAGGGGGGAAAACAATAAATAACGAATAATACATTAGAGACAGTACAGTTACTTTCACAGATTGTTTGCTCGAGCTAGTGGCTGGTGGTACTATAAATAGCTATGATGTTCATTTCATTCCCTGAAACCTAAGAAAAATGGACTGTTCATACCAAAACACTAGATGGCCAAAGGATTGAAGATACATCTCAATTAAATCCTACAGTACTGCATGTCCACATCTCATTTTAGATGTTGCACTTATATAGAATAACATCCACTCTTCTGGGCAGCCTTTATTCAGCCAAAAGAGGTCTCATTCGTGAGGTCTAAGGTGTACATTCATTCATTCATTCATCTTCTACCGCTTATTCGAACTACCTCGGGTCACGTCGAGCCTGTGCCTATCTCAGGCGTCATCGGGCATCAAGGCAGGATACACCCTGGATGGAGTGCCAACCCATCGCAGGGCACACACACACACACTCTCATTCACTCACGCAATCACACACTACGGACAATTTTCCAGAGATGCCAATCAACCTACCATGCATGTCTTTGGACCGGGGGAGGAAACCGGAGTACCCGGAGGAAACCCCCGAGGCACGGGGAGAACATGCAAACTCCACACACACAAGGCGGAGGCGGGAATCGAACCCCCCAACCCTGGAGGTGTGAGGCGAACGTGCTAACCACTAAGCCACCGTGCCGCCCAAAGGTGTACAATGGAGTTGAAATAGAACCACATACGAGTTTAATGGTCAGGGGTATATAATTATCATTTCTTTTAGCTCTAATAATGGTATGCCTGAGGATAATCAAGCTGGTGTAATCCTGATTCTTGGATAGTTTAAAAGCTTATCTTCCCCAGCTGTCCTGTTGGGGTGTGTAAACTTTTGATTAGATGGAGACCATTGGTGACACAGCGGTTTTCAATTCTTGATACATTGAAACCAAAGTGTACCGAAGCAGTATTTGGCAGCACGTGTAGGGTTGTTGCCTTGGTGGAAGGATGTACCTCCAAACCAGTCTGGAGTCATTTAACAAACTATATACAGTAAGACTGTATATCCTGAACGAATGCAGGCTCATGAAGATCAAGCTGATGAAGGTGGCCTGACCTTAACCCCAATGAACACCTTTGGGACTAACTTTAACACTGACTGCACCCCAGACCTCACTAAAGCTCTTGCGGATAAAAAAAGCATCCCCACAACATAATGCTCCCACCACCATGCTTCATGCTTCATTAAATGCCTTCTAGGAACAAGTTTGCTTAAGGAATTGATAATGAAATCTTGTAGTGTAGTAGCATTTTTCTATATATCGTCGCTGTCAGGCGGAAACCTCGTATGTCCAAATTTGGTCAATTTCGTATTTTTTCACATATCGATGCTATTGGTCAGCCCCCACGTGGGTCTGTTATTTTTACAAGTTATTAACCAATCTAAAGTCTTGAAAATAGCTTGAGCGCAAATCTCTTAACTCCATTGGACACTTCAACTGTCCACCTCTTCCTCACTCCGCGGGAGAGCTTCGCGGCATATTTCTCCTCAAGAAGAGTCGCAACGAATCAACACGTCTTCTGAGGTAAATGTCTTCAAAACACTGGGCTCAAAGAAAAAAAAATCTTGACCCCCTCTAGTTCTGGTGCTCGTCTGAGGACAGGAATTTAGCGCAAGACAATCCACTGCAACGCGGAATAAACCCTGTACACTGCAGATAAGGTATGGCGTTTTTTTTTATTTCCTAAAATATAACGGTTTTGGAGATACAGGTATGAGGATTCCGCCCGACAGCGACGATATGCAATTCATAACGCATGTGCTTATAATTCTATACAACAGTGCTGTTCAATTCTCGATTGTGATTGGACCAAAGGCGCTGACTGATTCTCTATTACAGCACTGCTTATTGTATTATGCCAAAGTTTCTATAGTAATGGCTTTCACAAGATGCCTTCAAGTCTGCAAGGTTTTCTGTAAGTTAGCGTTATCGAATTCTCCGATAAGGGTCAGTGTTACCGACAGAGTTAAAGGTGTTTCTTTAAATTAAAATCCCCCTCCCGCAAGGATTTTTTGCTCATTTATATTCAGAGGAACTTGCAAATTTAGAAAGAAATAATAAAAGCTTAAACTTTGCTTGCTGAAACAATTACAAAAAAACTCCTGGGTTTAGAAGTTTCTCGGGTTAAACGTCAAGCTTTTTTATGCCTAATTAATTCTCTAATTGAGGTCTAATTAGAACATGCTGAAAACAGTATGTATGAAATAGTAGAAAATCTATCCAGTGTTTTATAATCTGAAAAAAAAAATTCCGTTAATAAATCATTAATAACAATCAGTAATTAATATTATATAAATCTATCACATCATCTCAATCCGTAACATTTCTGTTTAACAAGATGCACTATAAAGCCTAAGAACCACGAACAGCCCAGGCATAATAAGTGCACTATAATCAGATTAATCAGAAGACTCTTTTAACGAGTTTGTTTTTCCTAATGTTCTCTGGAACATTCTAGAGCTCTAATGATAAAAGCAACAATTAAAGTACTATATTTAAAATTTTAATGACTTCTAAACTGAAGCGTCATCAGGGTCTGAATTACATTTTCTCCTTTTCATTTTTGGAAATGAACGCCAACTTTTAAAAAATAAATAAATAAAATAATCCACAAATTATGGATCATTGCCCCAGATTCGGAGGCAGACGATGCTCCAATGGCAGTGTGCCACATCAAAAAGCATGCTTCATCAAACATCAAACGCAGCTATCAAGGCCAATTCAGTCCACTCCATTTTCCTTTCCAATTTATATACAGCTAGGACATTAGTTTTCTTTCCTGGCTTTAATAAAAACGACTGTGTTTGCTTTTGAACATTTTTGATGTTGCTGTCGTTTAGCGCGCTAATGTTCTGTCTGAGATTTCTATCGATACGATACCATATCAGAATAATCAACTGAGTCATTTTCTCAATAATGTAAGGACTAATTGAATCATTGGGTCATGTTGCAAATGTCAGGGTTACAGGAGAGTAAGTGCGATGAAGGAAACGCACATCGATCTATTTTGCAACTGATTCAGTTTCAATACAATGTTTTCTACTGACGAATTAACAAATCTTGATGCATTTATACAATATATGACGATAAAATCCCTGATATTTAACATATCTTTAATTTTTTTGTAACAGAACATTCACTTGGCATTAAATTAATTAATTAAGTTACATTTATGGAAGGAGTCTCCGGCGTAAAATAATTACAGACTTTCATGACGCAATCTTGATTAAAAAGCATGATTTGATGTGTCACAGCAGAATCTAACCTATCCGATCTGATCGTGTGAGGGTGTGTGAGGGAGTGTGAAGGTTTCCAGCAGGGGGCACTGGCTCCTGCATATGTGTGCCACACACACACACACACCTTTAGAGGAGAATGAGGTTTTGGAGAGGTTGAGCAGACGGAGGCCTTTGCTGAGCTGACACACCTGCTGGATGAGGTTTGACACTCCTGCAAAATCAACCATGTACACACACATTTACACACACACATGCACAGAATCTATTAGCTTGGGCTGAAAAATATGACACAGCAAGTGGGCTTGCTGCAGTCACTGGAATATAAATAACCGGGCTGTTTTGGAGGTTGTGTCTACACACACATACACACACACACACACACACTTGTTAACATGTCAGGCACATGGATAGCATCTGGTGTGTTTGACAGGACTGAATTTGGCACACATAGACAAGAGCAATCTCCCACACACACACCCACCCCCACACACACCAACACACACACACAGACACACACACACACACACAGAGAAACACAATACAATAACCTCTAGCATTTAAGTGATCAAGAAGAAATAAAAAGGCTCCTAACCTGACAAACAGAATGAGAAAAATTAATAAATAAAATGAGTGAGGTGACAGTCGCTTGTCTTCACACCTTGATTGTCGAATGTGTTGTGAGCCAGGTTGAGGGAGTGAAGCACAGATGCTGGGTTTTCTGACAGAGCGGCAGCCATTTTCTGAGGGAAATCTCTACGGGCAAAAACAAGACAAAAAGGGGGAAAAAAATAATGAAATCGAGTTGTGGCTGTCAGTAAGTTCAAGCATAGCACAGAATGAAAGGAAAAGATACACAGACTGTTAAGAGAGAGAGAGAGAGAGAGAGAGTTCATCTCACGCTTTAAGGCCGGCGTTCTCCAGAATGAGTTCTTCCAGACTGCTGGATTTACTGACGGTATGGAGAACCTGCTCCACAACCTCTGAGCTCTGTACCACACACACACACACACACACACACACACACACACACAAACAATTAGATTATATTCTTCATGGCTCCATTGCCTTGTGCATTACTTACACTTTATCTAGGAAGGAAAAAATACGTGTGACAAATTAAAGGAAAATAAATCCCCAGCATCAAAAAGCCCCAAATTAGTAAAATAACAAATAACATAACGTGTTAAAACCAATTATTTTCAATTTTAAAGCAACTTTCTGTCTCTGTACAAGCTAGCATTTAACTAGCTGCCTAGCCATTTACTTTAGATACCGGAATGCTAGTCCATGCTAGTCTACCCTAGAATTAGCAAAGAAAACAAACTAACTTTTTTAATTACAACTTTTAAATGTTAGCAAATTCACAAAACTTACCTCAACATCCTTTTTATTTTAAAAGTAGATAGAGTTCATAACTTTTTGTGAGGTAAAGTAGACAGCTTTTGAACCATTTTACTGTGGTAAGTGCCAGGAGCGCTAATCCTCAAGTTCTACACTGGAATCTACAAGTTCTACACTGTTAACCTATTCATGATATATCGCTAACTACATCGTGTAGTTGTCACAAATGATAAACTGGCATGAATTCTTGATTTGTTGATATATTTTTTAACAGTGTATGCCCACTGAATTATAGTGTATAGCATACAGTCAATCATCAGACGAGAGAGGAAAAGTTTTATATAGAGAACTTTGAAGGTCTATTTAATGTATGGAAATGGTCAATTCCGATAAAGTGTAAATTATATTGATCTAATAATACTGATCTAAATTTTACAAATGAATAAAGGATAAAAGTTTGTTTTCCTCTGGTAGAAATGAAAGAATATATTAGTTCCATAATGTTGTTATCGCTAAATTACTTTACTTGCATTGCCTCCACTATGAAATTAAGGTCAAAAGAAACCCAAGCAAACTATTACACCGAAAAGTGACAACGAAGCTTGGAGGCTATAAATATAAATTTCAACTATTAGAATTGGTATATAGATAATTAAATAAACCATTAAATAAAATTATATATTTTTTAATAACTTTTAATATTATAAAATTCAGTTTTTGCTTGATTTGGCTGCTGTTTTTTTTCCCAAAACAGCAAGCAAAGGATTCTTCACTTCACTTCTTGTACCACAGCAATTGTATTTTAATTAGACATTTAAAAATAAAAGAACTTCAATGTGTTGAAAACATTTCAAACCATACAGGATTTTGTGGATCAAAATGCTTGATTTTTTTCTAAATTTTGCAAATTATTTTGTCCTTTTTTATAGAGGAACCTGTTCAAAACCCCCATAAGAGCTTTACTTATGTTTCTCATGTTAATCAAAGAAGGATTTGCAGAAAATCTGTGGTAATTTTTCAAAATTGCAAACTCTGACAAATATCCTGGAGTTTTCTTGATTGTTTTGTTAATTTAAAAAATTGACATCTAAAATATATCTAAAAAAAAATAGTTAAGACACCTAAGAGTGATCAGAAAATTATTTTAAATCAAATAGCTAGTTTTCTACAATGGTGTTAAACGCTTATTCTAGCTAGCTCAAGCTACTTCTGAGATTTGAAATTTTGAGATTTGTATTGATGGTTCTGATTTTGTTCAATAAACTGTAACCTGTAATTTCCATTACCATGTAATGTTATATATCTTAAGCTAACATTTTCCTTAGCTTGTTGTCATAAATGTCCAAATTCTTTTGGCAGTTTCAAACTCAGAATCAAAAAAAGATTCAGGTTGGATCTGATCAGTTGGCCTTAATATCTTATAGATAATAGATTTATATACATTTATGTAGTCGTAAGGAATGTGATAACTGATGAGTACCTAAAGAAGTATATTCCCAATATATTTGCAAGCAAGATGTAAAAAATTGCTGAGATATTTACTAAGCGCATGTCTCTGCAGTAGAGCTTGGTGAACCATGTATTGTAGGCCAAAGATGCCACAATGACTGCGAGGTCTCTGCAAAAAAAAAACACACACACACACACAAAGGAGACATTGAGAAAAAAAAAGGCAGTTAGCCAATCTTTTCTGTCACAAGTGAATCCTGAAACAAACTCCGAGAGCCAGAAATAGTACAAAATGACACATTCAGCAGGATATGCTCACTCCATGAGACAGAAGCTAAGAGAGGAAGAGAAGATCGATGGGGAAACTGATGCTACTCAGCACCACGTGTCTGTGATATGGCTTTTAATGCTGGCCGTAGGCCTAAAACCATTGTACTGTGGAAAAAAAAAAGGAACAAGCTGTAGCCCACTCAATGCCTATTCCTCCTTCAAAAAAGACACTGCAAAAAGAAATGAAGAGAAAGAGAGAGAGGTCTGTGCCTTAAATTGAAGCAAGGCTTATGACTGTATTCTCACATGGGACTTCTTTATATAACTGGGAGGAAGAATCTTATTAACTTCATTCTCATGGACATATTATCTCTAAAGCTATAGCAAGGAGCAGCTTTGCACTGAAAAAAAAATACATACACAATAAGACTTTCTATGATGCCATAAATAATAAATCATACTAATTTGTGCTTTGAGGTTGGTAATGATCCCTTGTAGGCATTTTCTAAGCTCAAATGATACTAAATGCAATACATTTTATAAAAAAAAAAAAAAAAGTGCTTAGATTTCTTTCTATGCGTGTCTATAAACTCTAATAATGCCTCATGAACCTCTAATTATGGAATTGTATGCTTTTTGTAATTATGCTAATTGTATGCTTTTTTTTAAAAATGCTAATGAATTAGCTGTTTGTAACTTAACGTTTAAAATGTAACGTAATGTTCATCCCTGATCAGTTGGTTTATAATGATTCACAAGACATAATTAGTTACAGAGTTTATGTACAGTACAGCTTGTGACGTTATAATGGAAAGTAACGTTTGCAGTAGAACACAAATTCAATTACCACAGCTTTATGAGGTGTTGATAGAATGGTCACAGAAATTTATAAGCACAGTTTTAATGATTGATCGATACGGCGTCATAAAAAGGGGTTCTAAACATAAAAATAACCTGGATTTCCTGTTCAACCACATATGTCATATGTCATGAATCTAAAAGCATTATATTACTTCAATACCATATTAAAGCTTCACTTCCCAAAAAGAAGGGTCTTGGCGAGGCTCCACGACTCTCTTTCTTGGAAGAAAGCGAAACAGCTCAAATATATCATATCATAGCAGAGATAAATGGCATAAACTTTAATGTCAGGGCAAAGAAATACAACCTTAACGAAGCTGGCAACGAGAATATTGATCAGAAAAACATGCTACGTATCTATGAGCAATTGTCATGGCAACTATTCATGGCACACCCTCTAACTTCAGAATCTGTGTTGTAGACATCTCTTCCTTTTTCTTGTTAACAGTAGCGATAGCTGTCAATAAACATCTTAATAATCTTACTAAGTTTGGGTATATGGACTATTTATCTTGTTTCGTTATTGCTGCCTTCCTGTGTATTAAGCCATGTTATGAATTTATGCTTGATTTAAGATCGCCAGCCCTATTCTTCATCACATATGTTTCTTATGTGTTTTTTTCTTGCGTGTTTCTATGACAAAGGTGTCAAGAAATGAGGCTATTTCTGTACAGCTGGAGGCGTATACAATCACACAGGAAGTGAAACTGAAAATTATGTCTGACGTGAGGAAGAAATCTTCCATTCTGTGCCATGGCTAGTGTGAGGAAGGAAGTCAGCAGAGATGCTGATTGGCTGTAATAAGAGCTTCGATAATGTGCGAATGCTGTCATAACCGAAGAGAGATTTTGTTGCATTCTTCTTAGACTTTTATTTTAGATATAATGAAAATGTTCGCTTTTTACATGTGACCACATTTGCAATTAAATTTATAGCTACAGTTGATAAAAAAAAATTAAAGCTACAATTATAGCTGCATATACTATTTCCTCCCAACTGTATAAAAAAACAAAAAACACCGGATTAGATTGACTGGCTATTCTAAATTGAATGTGAATGACTGGGTGAATGTGTGAAGATTTATCTTTAGCGTTCAAATTAGATAATAAGTACGTTATACGCTATTAATTCTAGAACAGTTCGTTCGTATGAATACTTGCAGAACCATTCACTGCTATAACTAAATTTGGAAGTAATATTAAAAGATGTAAAGACAAGAGATAAAGTGTCAGAGATTTTTTCTTTCTATGCCACTGCAAACAGGAGTTTGTTACCATATTAGAAGATTCCTTTTATTCAATATTCCTATTCATGTAACTGTGCCTCATTCACGCACCAGTATTCATCATGTTACCCAACTCAGCTTGGCAGAGAAAGCTAATCAACGAGCCACGGGATACAGCTGGTATTTGAACCCAGCTCCTGGGAGATAAATCATAGAATTCACAGACCTTCTCATGTTTTAGTGTGGGAGTTTCGCATTTTAACACACGCACAATCTGGTATGAGTCATCACTCATAAATACGGCAAAAGAGCATTCTTCCATTTTTCCCATCGCTAAGTCATCAACATGTGCTGTTATGTTGGTGTTCTGAACTCTCAGAGATCTCTCGAAGCCCCGCCTCCTTCCATCGTCTTATATTTTGGTAGTCTTTCAGCTAGTGAGTGTACGATGAGTACGTATACAACTAACATTATCCCAATATACCCATGTTTATTTTGGGATGCAGAAAGATATCGTTCAAGGAAGATCGTCAGAAAGGACGCTTTTGGTTTTCGAACAAAAGAAAAAAATTAAATAGGCCCACAATGAAGTATCAAGCGAAACATTTTACTAATTTTATAGTAATAGTGATTAAAAGTGCTGTTTGGTCTCTCACACCAGGAAGTGCAGACGTATCCAGACAACTTGGGCAGCAGTTCAACATTGAAAATGTCAGCAAATACTGTCAGCAAATACTGAAAGTGTTTCACAATTTCTACAAAGGATGTATGATGTGATTTGTAAAATTCCCTTCCTGGGACCACTCGTTATTGGTCGTTGGAGTCGGTAATTTTGGATATGTAGACAAATTCAGCCCAATTAATACAGTATAAGTAGACACAATAGTGACATTGACTTCCATTGGGCCTGAAAGTGATTGAAAGCATTGTTTAAAGCCCATTTGGTCAGAATAATGGTTAAAAAATATAAGAAGGTAAAAATATAGTTTGGCGTTGATGTGTTGTATTGTTGCTGTGGCTTATTTTTGAAAGAATAAACTCTACCTGCTCTCTAGGTGAGCGAAGTCCAACAGATTAAACTCCCTATTGTCCTGGGAGTGATATATAGTGTCCACATCCTTAAAACAAAAGATGGAGAGAGATTTTATAAAGTAATATAAAAAACACAGAGTGTACAAAAAGTGAACACAGAGATAGGATGTGACATCATCTTACCCACTGCACTTCCTCTTTGCAGCTAATGCAGTTGTAGTCACAGAGCGCAGCGTAGGTCTCAGAAAAACCTCCTGGAAGAGTCCAAAATGTGTTGCAAAGTCACTGGTGTGAAATGAACTCCAAGAGCGCTTTCACTATCAAGTCTAAAAGAGGACATTTCCCACCAGTGTACAAAAAGACAAAGATAAAACACGGACTTTGACTAGATTTGAAAGGAAATAACAAATGAGTGATGATTAGATGCTAAATATAGGAACAACAAATTAGAACAAATAACATATGCACGACAAATTAGCCATAATCAAGAAGGCATGTTAACTGGTTATTATCTCGCAGTGTGTCGGGGGTTTTTCCTCACCACACGCTCTCTGAGCCTCCAATGATGTTTCCGAGCTTGGTGAATATTTATGCCCCCCATCAGAAATCTCACCATCTGCTTGAAAGATAGAAGGACTGAAAGAGAGAAAGGAGAGAATTCAGAGATTTTTTTTCATGTACAGTTATTTTTCATGTTAAGTATCATCATCATAGCGATTCTGCCTCATACGTGTGAAAAACCAGCTGTGAATAGACGTAATGCTTGAGAATCAAGTGTTAACCAAAATAAATTACTTAACCACATTTGCCACAGCTTAACCAATTGCTTTTATTCAGAGTCTGTGACTCATTCCCTGAGTCTGTGACTCACAGTGTAGAAAATGCAGACCTTTTTTTTTAATTATTTTTTTAATTTAATGAACTCCTGCTGGCAAAGTGAGAAAGAACGCATAAACTCCGCCCCGTACCGCAGTCTGAACAAGTCCACGTTCCCATTTCGACATGTATAATGTGAACAATGTCCTGACAAGTGGTTTTCTATATATCACCCACACCCTTAACACTTACACGCAGATGGAGTTGTTAAAGATACGTGAGAGGGTGAAATTGATGTGGCCGAGCAGCTGGTCCATGTGGTCACTTGACTGTAGCCTGAAGATGTAGGTGGATTTGTCCGTCTCTATGACGACCTGAGAGATAGCCAGAAACACAAAGTGTTTGTTTGTTAAAAGAAGTATAATCTCATACAGTATGTTAAATGTGTTTTTGCAGAATAGCCCTCACCTGGTTCTCTGGATGCGGGCTTATAGCACGAATCTCCAGGTAGTTAAATGTTTGCTCTACCTATAAGCACAATAATCATGAATTTAAACTATTTTAGATGTGACCTAAAGCGAAGTTTATATTTATAGAGAGTTATAAATGCTACATCACCTTGGTTGGTAATTTTGGAGCCATGAGGTAAAGCCGCCACGTAGCCAACACCTAAAACATATTTCACAGTGGATTTATTATTGTAACATTGACAACATGGTAACTCTACATCTGGTAAATTTACAACATTATTGAAATCTGATTTTATCTGCAAAACAAACTACTTCCTGTTGTGGCTTCCTGTTCTCTCTCTGTTGTGTGGTTAATTAGATAAAAATATCCTTCACACAGCTTTAACACAGGACACTCTTTCCTATCTTAAAAGCTAAGTAAAAGGCTCGATGATCAAAAAGACTCTTCCACCTTCATAGTAATAAAAATCCCCCAGAAGATTAATATGGGTCGAAGTGAGTCGAAGCGACTGAGTCAGATCTACACATAAATTAGGAATAGTCTAAATTACCTTGTCAGTATAAGGTGTCTATTAAATAAAAAGGATTTAATTAACTAGGCTTAATTAGCCTTCTGAAAACCAGCCAAAAGAAATGCTTATCCCTGGATTTATGCTTCTACTGAAGCCCTTTTATTCTACCTCATATTATTCTCCACCTACACATCTATTTCAAAACCATGAAGCAATATCAGATTATTGTTACAATATTGATTGCTTTTTAATATGTCACGGTAGTTCAAAATACCTGGAAAAATCCAAAACTCTGTCTATTGTTATGAATTATTTATGTATTGTGGATTCCAAAATCAATTGTGTCTACCTCTAACAGAAGGATCTATAGCAGTGCAGGATATTGACAAAGAATTAAAGAATATCATAATAGCTGATAATGTAAATCCAAATATATATATATATATATATATATATATATATATATATATATATATATATATATATATATATAATGCCATGCTAATATTCTCAGATATAAACAACATACTGAACAGGTCCTGAATAGTGATTCCTGGATAGACTGGAAATGAGAGAAACAGCCAAAGAATGTCCTTCCTTCGTCTACTTCCTTTCTCTATTCAGTTTTTTCCCCATTATATCCCTTCTATTGAGCTTTCATCTGCAGTTTCGCACTATTTTTTCAGTGTCGCACTTTTTTGTCTTTGAGGATGTAAAGAGTAAAGTAAAAAAAAAGTCTTTCTTATGACGGAACCGCTTTAGAAAGTTCCCTGACATGGAAGAACGCAGCTTGACTCAACAGAAAACATAAGTTTTGAAGAAATTGTATACTGTATCATCTAAACATTTAGATTCATTTGTTTTTTGCGTTCATTCGTTGTGTCATGTAGTTTATGTGCGGTAATTGAAATTCTACAAAATGTAAAATATGGTGGTCCGCAAGTTTTGTGTCAGTTCCTGTATTGTTTTCCTTTTCTATCATTTAGACTTGTAACTTGTAAATGTATTGTTGGCGGTCATGTCTACACGGATTATACAGAACTATATGTAATTATGACTTTGCCAACATTTAGCAGTACAGCTAATCTTTTCTCCATTCATCCAGCCATCTATTTTCTGAACCACTTGTACTACGCAGGATCGCAGGAAGACTGGAGCCTAGTTTCAGGGAACTCTTATCCCTTTTCCACCAAAAAGAACCGGGTGCTGGTTCAGAGCTAGCACTGGTGCTGGTTCAAAGTTGGTTCCACTGGCAAACCTTCTAAGAACAGGTTTGCCTTTCCACCGGCTAGAGACTGACGTCACTGTATACGTGTCACGTGTCCCAGCAACGTTAGCGCAGCAGCAGCGGCAAACACAAACACATCAACAATGGCGGATGTTGCTTTACTGTTAATGCTCATGGCTTTGTGAACCTACATTAACACCCAAAAGTGGCGAATCCAACGTGTACGTGCAGCTCCATGTAATCTGTATAAACGGAGGTTGTAATCGAGAAAGTACATAACGTTATTTTATTATTAACACAGAAAAAGGTTAGCCTTAGCATGTAGCTACCTTTTATCATGTGTGCTGATAATTGATCATATCGCGGTAAAGTAAAAGTGTATTAAACATTATATACTTAAGGTACATTATCAAATGCACTAACAGTAGGCCCACCCACAGCCCCTGACACAAGCTGTTCTTAAGTCTAGACCAGCAACATTTACATTTACATTTACAGCATTTGGCAGACGCCCTTATCCAGAGCGACGTACATAAGTGCTTAAATCTCTAACATTGAATACATTAATGCTGGATCACTAAGTTACATACTTAAGATACCATGAGTTTAAAACATTTGTTCAGAGTTACAATGAAAAAGTGTCAAAGTTTTTTTTTTTTTGTTTTTTTTTTAAAAATGCAAAAGATAAGGAAAGAAGTGCTAGTTGAAGTGTTTCCTGAATAAGTAGGTCTTCAACCGCCGCTTGAAAATAGCCAGTGACTCAGCTGTCCGGACCTCTAGGGGAAGTTCGTTCCACCACCTTGGTGCCAGTACAGAGATGAGTCTTGTACTGTAGTATACCTGCCTCTTACAAAGTTTTGGTGCTACTTAAGAACCACTTTTCCTGGTTCAGAGACGGTGCTTTGGCTGTCGAAAAAGAAAAAACTGGTTCTAAATTAGGCTCTGAACCAGCACTCAAACTGCCTCTCTGGAAAAGGGGCATCTGAGGAACAAGACAGGGGATACTGTAGACAGTTAGCTAACTCAGGGTGCAAGGCTCATTTGCACACTCATTCACACAATACAGACAGTTTCGGGATCCCAGTCAGCCTACAACTTATGGCTTTGGAATGGAAAAGGAAACCAGATAAACATGAGGAAAAAACACTGAAGTTCAGG
This sequence comes from Tachysurus vachellii, assembly GCF_030014155.1. NCBI lineage: Eukaryota > Metazoa > Chordata > Actinopteri > Siluriformes > Bagridae > Tachysurus > Tachysurus vachellii. The sequence continues at coordinate 3,817,313 of NC_083466.1, forward strand.
GAGAACATGCAAACTCTACACACAAAGGGTATGAATCAAAACCCCCAACCCGGGAAGTCTGAGGCAGACCTGTAAAACTACTAAGCCACTACACGTACGCCTGTCTCCTTTATGCTAAGTTTGGGTAAAACTGAAACATACTGTAAGATGAGAGATCTTTGTAAGCAGAACTACAACCTACAGTCTTTGAACCATAACTAAAGAAATAATTTACATGAAGTAAACCTTACATGCCCCAACACCCCTTGCTAATTTCCACCCACCAGCCCATGACTGGCTAGTGCTAGTGATTACTAGGGAAGTGAGAGTATTGGTTCCTTGCTATGAAAGCTTGTGCAGAATTTCAACTCGGGATTCGAAGTCAGTTTGGCATGTAGTTATCTTGCCAATTCAAATAACCTTTATAAGACCAATACAATAACAATCCTTTTTCTCTTCATTTCTTCTGGCCATTTTATTCTTTTCTGTCATTTCCATCCACTCAAGTCCTCTAACTAATGATTCAGTAATTCAAGAGAATAAGCCACATGATCACTTGGAATCCTGTTAAAAAAGACTTCAGCTTTTCCTGTCCATTGTTTTACTTCTTCTGTGAATTCATCTGCTAGCTGTAGCATGATGGTGGGTTGGAGCGAGTGGATGTAAAATTGGGTGTTCTGTAAGTCTCATTCTGCTTAAACCAACATGTCCTGTCACGGATCCCAGAAAGACAAAGAACTCTCCAATACACCAACCTGCTATTGAGATTTTCACCCTGTCAAGGCACAAATGACAAAGTACAGTATAGAAAAAAAGATAGAAGAAAACTGCCTCAGAAAACCTCAGCGGCTAAACAGATACATCAATTTTTAATATGCCGTGTTGTGCTTGAAGGATGTACTACAGTAAATCTGTGCACAGCTGCATAAAACAAGGGTACAGTGAGCACTGAAGCATAGAAACTGTAGTTAATTGTATAGACACTGCAGCACAAAATTGAAGCATTTAATATTGGTATTTGCTGGAATTCATATCAAAATCTTGTATAAGGTTCAAATAATCCAATATTTGCCAAGACTCCTTAAAACCATTTGCCAAAAATGATAAAGATTGTATGACATGACTCCTCTTTGCAATAATCTCATACTCAACATTCATTCATTCATTCATTTTCTACCGCTTATCCGAACTACCTCGGGTCACGGGGAGCCTGTGCCTATCTCAGGCGTCATCAGGCATCAAGGCAGGATACACCCTGGACGGAGTGCCAACCCATCACAGCCAATCACACACTATGGACAATTTTCCAGAGACGACAATCAACCTACCATGCATGTCTTTGGACTGGGGGAGGAAACCGGAGTACCCGGAGGAAACCCCCGAGGCACGGGGAGAACATGCAAACTCCAAACACACAAGGTGGAGGCGGGAATCGAACCCCCAACCCTGGAGGCGTGAGGCAAACGTGCTAACCACTAAGCCACCGTGCCCCCCCTCATACTCAACATCCTTTCTACAAACATTGTACTGATCTTCAACAGCATAACGAAATGATTTATAAGTCTTCTATCCACTATCGCCCAAAAGATGATTGGTTCAATTTTGAATCTGGTTCCTCTCAAAGTTTACTTCTTATACTGCCTCAGGTTTGCTCGTTAAGAAATAAACTTCTGAATTTCTTGTTTTTGGTATTATTATATTCCAAGGCACAATAAAAAACAAAACTTAATTGAATTTGCCTATATTCAAGACATTTGTACTTGCTAAGAACTTAGTAGAATGAAGTCTGTTGATTCTGTCATTTAAACAGAACCCTAAAAGGTTTTGTTCACTGAGATAGCAATTGAAAATGTAGAGAGAGACAAAGAGAAAGAGAAAGCAATAGATGATGCCGGAGATAGGGCTTAATGCCCCGTATCATGGGCAAAGAGCTTTCAGTATTGACCTGTAAATCACTGCACCATGACGAACTGCTGACTTCAAAGGAAGATCCAGAGATAGAGAGAAAGAAATAATGAATGAGAGGAAGAGAGGAGACTTGGACAGACGGGGCAAGTGCAAAGCAGCATGAGACATGGGTTCATTAGCTGTCTACACATCAAAGATAAAATTCAAATGATGCCAAAAAACTCGCAAGAGACTGTGTGACCTGGGCAGAGCTCAGCAACCTGAAATCTTTCTTTGTTTTCTCTCTCCCTATTAGACACATGGTTCAGGACCTCAACCAAACTGGCAACCAAGCTACCAATGAGCATAAAGGTTTCCATCCACTTGTTTCAATTCAAATTTAAACATTGGACAAAGCCACCTGAAAAAATGGCACCAGAAGTCTACCATAACGCTTGGTCAAGCTTGGTCAAGTGTAGAGCTTTCGATGTAGCAGGCCATGATAAAAACCACAACCCATGTGTGATCCTTCCACAAACTGTAGAACGCACACAGCTTTCCAGAACAGGGGTATCCAAGCTTAACCAGAAAGAGCTAGAGTTGGTGCAGGTTTCCATTTCAACCAAGCAGAAACCACACCTAAGTCTACTGAAAGCCAGGACCAGCTGATTAAAAAGACAGGTGGAAGAGATGCGGTTCCCGATGTGACTTGAATAAAAACTTGAACCCAGACCAACCCATTGTAAATTGGATTGGACACCCCTGCTCTAGAATGTCTTTGTATGCTGTAGAATTACAAATTCCCTTTACTGCATCTACAAGTATGTATGGATGTGATGACCAGATGTCAACAAACGTCGGCTACAAAGTATGGCCAAATGTCACGGTGGCACCAGAGGACCCCTGTCATGATGTGGGAATACAACATAGTTTGTCCAAGGTTGTTTGTGTAAAAAGTTTTGCACGTATTTCCACTGTCTGCATTGGTTTCCACTGGGTTCTCCAGTTTCCTTAATCTCTCAAAAACATCAATTGGATACTCTTAATTGCTCCGTTTTTTATAACTAAACTGTATGGCACTACACTAAACTGTGTACAGGACTAGTAGTTGGTTGGTTGTGACTAGAGATTGTTATTAGCAGAGATTGTTTGTATAAACCTATTAGAGGGTCACAATGAGCTGGAGACAAGTTTGCTCATAAACAACTCTAGGCAGACCTTGGTAAGGGTTAGATTATATTGGGGTACTTCGGTTTCCTCCCCCGGTCCAAAGACATGCATGGTAGGTTGATTGGCATCTATTGAAAATTGTCCGTAGTGTGTGATTGCGTGAGTGAATGAGAGTGTGTGTGTGTGCCCTGCGATGGGTTGGTACTCCGTCCAGGGTGTATCCTGCCTTGATGCCCGATGACGCCTGAGACCCGAGGTAGTTCGGATAAGCGGCAGAAGATTGAAACATTGTGCAGTAGTATTATTTGCCGTTCTGCGTGTGTCCGAAGCTGCAGTTGCTGTGTGACGCGTTCCAAAAAAAAAAAAAAACCTGGACACGCTACGAGAGAAAGTCGTTAAAATCAATTTACTATTTTCGTTTTCGAAACTTGTGTTGGTTGGTCCAATCGATTTGTGCAATAGATTTTCGAACAATAGAATTTGTTTGAAGAGTAAAAAAAAAAAGTTGGTCGGTCTTAACGCAAATTTACAACCGGCAAGTCGGTCGGACATAAAGCAAAAAAAAAAATAAAAAATTTGCGTCGGTCCTAAATTGACAGGGTCGGTCGGGTTACGGCAAACAAGAATATTTTTAAATATGGCCTAAACTTGGTGCATGTGAAAAAATCAACACAAACATTACAATACAAAGACAAGACCATATTTAGCAAGACCAATGTTCATGACCAAGACTATGTAAACTTAGAATGCCAAAAGATACAAAGGCAAATCTTACTACAATAAAGCTGCAAATATTCTATTTCACTCTGAACACATAGGGGGTTTTTACACCTGGTCACTTCATGCGTTTTCAGATAGCAATCCGATCGTAAAAAGACCAGGTCTAAATGCTCTCCTAAACATTTTTTTCGTGACGGATATAAATCCGATGTTTCAAACCACTTCAGGAGCAGGTCTGAGATGCATTTCAGATGAAACTGGACAGGTGTAAATGAATGTGGTTGTTCAAGCCACATACTTCAGCGCTATACTCCTCCCAAACGGAAGTACGTCACTCGCAGGTGACTCACGTGTCGTGCATCGCGCCAGAAACAAATCGTCCGGGGTCTCATTCTAAAACTGGAGACCCAGTTTTGCTCCATAAAAGAAGCCAGCACTATGTTTTCCCACCAGTGCTGGCTCCTATCTTTCACCCAGGTGTCTCGTTGAGTCTTAAAATGCACTGCTGCCGCCAGCGGAAATGCAGCCAACAGTAAATGCTGTTTTTTGTAGCATAACCGTCGTTCTTTTTGATTGCATTCTGAAAACCGCATACACCAAAGCGTGTTCCATTTCAATTACCCCGGAAATGAGGTCAAATATATTTGCATTTTGGGAGTAGAAAGATCGGATCGATATCCTAATCGCCGAGACGCATTTATGTGGCCTAATGTAAATGGAACAGTTTTAACAAATCAGATAGCTATCAGATCAGAGACAACACATGAAGTGACCAGGTGTAAAAAGGCCCATACATGCATGTAGCTGCTACATGAATAGCACTGTTCACCTTATATCACAATATCAAAGAACGTGGATTTGCTAGCCTTGGTTCAGCTTCTCTGAACCATTAATATTTTGTGACACACAGAAGAATTTCACCAGGACTGTTTGTTCAGGTCAAGAAGCACAGGCATTTTTTATAGAATTGTGCTACTCCAACAAGGCTAATAGACTTAATGCCCACATAAAGAGATTAGATCTGCTTTGTCAGTTTAAACTAAAGCACAGTGACCTGAATCAAAATTAGCTGAACTGAATAAAAGAAACGGACTGAGAGACAATGCAGAATAAATAACCAAAAATGCTCAAAATCAGTCTGTTCATAGCTGCCACCAAGTACCTAGGATAATAGATAGGGACAAGACAAGCAGCCATGGAGGAGACAAGTAGCCTAAAGGGACACATCAGATCACACTGTGCCCTCATAACCTTTCTGCTCCCATACTATTCCTCTTTCTCTTTCTGTCTCTTATACACTCCTGGGTCACAGCTGCTGCATCAGATCTGCCTCAACCGGTATTAACTTTCCACCCCTTACCACTGCTTTCATTCCAAAGCTGATCAAATCCAATAGCTACCCTCACATTCAAGCAAAGCTATATACGTGCCTGAAATGTTTACAACCCCACTTTCTTGTAATGGCCAAACAACATCATCTGCCTTTCCTTTTCCATCCATGTGTTTGCGTGGAAATTTGTGCAAAGGACCACCAGAATGCAAAAGATATCATTTTATTAAGGTTTCAATCTTAAACAACTATATCTAAAATGACATACTACCACAATTATTTGTAAGCCACATTAGTATACCGTATAACTTTGCTAACAAATTTTCACTTACTATTTACAGTCATTTGTTTAGTTCAGATTCTGCTTAACATTATTCACCTGTTGGAAGACAATCCTCGTCCACAGTCACACGTCTTTTTCAGTTTGGAAAAGTTTTCATCTAAGGGGCTTTTTACACCTGTGATCAGATAGCTATCCGATGGTAAAAAGACCAGGTCTAAATGCCCTCCGAAACGTTTTCAAGACGGATATAAATCCAATGGTTCAAACCACTTCAGGAGGTGGTCTGGGACGCATTTCAGATGAAACTGGACAGGTGTAAATGAATGTGGTTGTTCAAGCCACATACATCAGCGCTATACTCCTCCCAAACGGAAGTACATCACTCGCAAGTGATCTTTCACCCAGGTGTCTCGTTGGGTGTTAAAATGCACTGCTGCCGCCAATGAAAATGCAGCAAACAGTAAACGCTGTTTTTTGTAGCATAACCCTCGTAACAAGTTTTTTCGTCTTCTTTTTGATTGCATTCTGAAAACCGCATACCCCAAAGCGTGTTCCATTTCAATTACCCCGGAAATGAGGTCAAATATATTTGCATTTTGGGCGGAAGTAGAAAGATCGGATCGATATCTGATTCGCGACACGTATTTATGTGGCCTAATGTAAATGGAACAGTTTTAAAAAATCAGATAGCTATCGGATCAGAGAAAACACATGAAGTGACCAGGTGTAAAAAGGCCCATACATGCATGTAGCTGCTACATGAATAGAAAAAAAAAACCCTAAAAACCCCCTAAAGATTGTCCTATATTTGGCTCGATCGCTCTTCCCTTTAAACCTGACAATTTTCCTAATTCCTGCTTGTGACAAGTATGCTCTCAGCATAATACCACCACCACGACCATGCTTCACTGTAAGAATGGTGATCTCAAAGTGATCAGCAGTCTGACAAACTTTTACCACGTTTACTTATGTACAGTATTTGGGCAAACTCCAAACTAATGTTCTATGACCTATTTTAATAAAGGCATTTATCTCACTGTTATTCTATTTAACATAACTTTGTCCATGCAGGGTTTCCCGCAGCACTTTGCAGTTCAGGTGGCCCGCCTAAGCTGGGAAACCCTACCGCCTTAACTAGGTTGTCCAAAAAAAAATAATTCCGCTGATCAAAAGGCCGTCAAGTGCGTCTCGGAGAATAGCGTGGACGCGCTTCACACCGCGAGCGGGCACGCGCGCCACACGGGGGAAATGAGAGAAAGACGTGGTCCGTCACTGTCTGGAGGATAACTAGCCAGTTGATAAAACGCGTGTGCGTGAGAACTGTAAGTGGACTTATGTTTTGGGTTTATTTAATCCTGTTATTGTATTAGTCTATAGTTCTTGCAAATTTAAAGTAAGTTAGCTGGTGATTTTGTTGTTTGAGTTCTTCACCTGCTAGCTAGGTTGCACGTGCCTGTTGATTCGATATAATTGATATTGATAATTCGATATATTGTTGAGCGCTCTTGCTAACGTTATTTATGTGCATTATTTACACGCTACAGTAGTTACACTCCATTAAGATAATGTAATTAATAGTGGGAAATAATCAGTTTTTACAATCTTCGCACTTTTTTTAAACCAAGAAGGATAGCCTGTAGCATATCCATAAGCCATAAGCAGTGACCGATCACCTTGCACATTTTGACAATGTTGTAGTTGTAGTTTGTATACTGTTTGTTAAAATTGTTTGTTGTTAAGGCAAATTTTGAATGTTGTTTTGCATTTTCTTATTTATTATTATATATTATTTAAATTTTATATTTAGTGTTAAATAAATAATTGTTAAATGTAATACAGAGTCTGTGGTCTATCTCACAAAGACACCCCCCCCAGGCACCCTCCTACACATACACCCGCCCAACCTTACCGCCTTAACTAACAAATTTTCTGCGGAAAACACTGTCCATGCAATGGTTGCCCTGTGAACAGCTTCACCCTTCAGAACCGAAACTCTCTCCAGCACCAAGGTTCCAAGTTATTACAATATAAAATGTGGAACAGTTCAAGAAGTTAAACACCTACTTTTGCCAACAGGTCTTGACTGTGTTAACCTGGTGTTTATTTTTTTCCTCTTTACATTTAATTAAGTAAGGGACACAGACAATATTTCCAGCTACTCTGAGAAAGGGACACGGGGCTCCTGGAGCCTATCCTAAGGGCCAAGCAGGTGATACACTAGATAGGGTGCCAAACCATCACCTCCTCACACCCACACACCCCAGAGAATTTAAAAGATGTCCTTGCGTATGGTGGACACTAGTGTGCCCAGAAACCCTCAGTGGCTTGGTTGAATTGAGTGGCATGGGATCCTACCACTAGACCACCAGGGACCCCGAAGCCTGATTTAGACCCCTACAAACATGTTTTTTATACCAGTATATGAATGCCCGGAGCAGAATGAGAGTAAACTGCACTAAATGAGAAATGGTTCCAAGATGGTGGCATCTAGGATGGCACCATCTAGAATGAAACCTTAGTTCATTTTTAGAATTCCTAACCGTTAGGTATTCCTAACCAGCGCCATTATTTACAAATGCAGAACTGTGTGCTGTATGCTGCATGTTTTTAGTAAAATAAGAACCTATAACTTGATAAATGCATTAGCTTGTAGCTCTGATGCAAGCCTTATGGGCTTATACCACTATTTCTGTAATTAGGGGAAGAACGGTCTTACAGGACAACTTGGCCTTGGCAGAAATTCTCTCCATGGCAATTTTTTGGGGTGAATCTCTGTGCAACAAAGCAGAAAATGCTAGCACAAGAGGGCTGTCACACCACTCACTGTAGCAATCACAGCCTCTAATTGAGCTGTTATAAGATGTGAAGGTGTGGGATGAGACACCGGAGGAAATGAGAGAGAAATAAAATGGGATAAATTATTGAAGGAAGAAAGATACAAGGCAGCATTCGTAACCTTTGGTTGCCCATATACCTTCGTATGTTCATATATTTGTCTTCTTTTCTTTTGTTCTCAGAGACGTGCCAGTTGTCTAAAAACTCTCTGTACTCATATACTTCCTCTCTGGCACCATTCCACCGAGCTGGCACCAAGTGTCTAGGACAGGAATATCGGACTGTTTGGACCATGTGTAGACATTTTTTTGTTTGAGGTTAAGGTTAGAATTAAATTTACATATAACATAGGACTATTTGGTCATATTATGATAATGATGTCAGTGGAGGATCTTCAAAAGGAATAAAACAATGCCATGCGTGTGTGTGTGTGTGTGTGTGTGTTTGTGTGCATGACAAGCCTTTCAGACCAAATTTTTCAGCGTGACCTAAAGCCCTGTGTTGAAGTCTCTAGAACACGTGTTTCACACACTTAGAGACAAGGAGAAAGGGTGGCAGACAGGGTAGAACGGCCACATAAATCAGTCTGTGTGTGCATGTGTGTGTGTGTGTGTGGGTTCCCAAAAGGCATGCACAGCCAAAATTTTGCAGCAAAAACACTAAATACTGAGAATCATGGGCGTAAATCCCGGGGGGACGGCGGGGACATGTCCCCCCAGCCGAGGATTGTCCCCCCAAAAAAAATTATTTAAAAAATATCGTGAATTTTTATATTTTTTATTTTTATATTGTGAAAAATTTATGTATGTATACCAAATAATTGTGTAAGTAAAAAAAAAAAACAAACGCAAAAACTGCATTTATAAACAGTTGAGTTCCCCCTCCCCTCCCCTCCCCTTCCTCACAGTGGTTTGACCCACTGCCTGCTTTCCCAGTTCATCACCTACTCTGCACACACGAGTCAGGTGTGTGGCTGCGGCTCAATTAATGTTGAACTCCATTAAGTAGGGGATTTTATTCACTTTAAATAAAGTGATTCTCTTTAATGTAGTTGATGCAGACTCAGTCATAAATTAGTTGCGGCAAAAATGCTGATTAGCGATGTAATTTTCCATGAATCTGCTATATTAGCGATTAAAATATGACTTATCTGGTTAACGTTAGCTTGTTTACAATAGCTTGTTGCATAGCGCACTGCAACTAACACGCCAAAGTAAACGTGCGTTGTTTTATTTGGGACGACTTGGCATAATGTTAACTTAACATTAACGGTCACAATTAGCATATTGTTTAGCTGCGCATTTACTAAATGAGCACTGTGCTACGTCCGAACTGACCCCACTGTTTTTTTTGTATAATCAATGTATATTCTGTTCTTAAGTGTCTTAATTCATTTATTCATTCATTCATTTTCTACCGCTTATCCGAACTACCTCGGGTCACGGGGAGCCTGTGCCTATCTCAGGTGTCATTGGGCATCAAGGCAGGATACACCCTGGACGGAGTGCCAACCCATCGCCGGGGGAGGAAACCGGAGTACCCGGAGAAAACCCCCGAGGCACGGGGAGAACATGCAAACTCCACACACACAAGGTGGAGGCGGGAATTGAACCCCCAACCCTGGAGGTGTGAGACGAACGTGCTAACCACTAAGCCACCGTGCCCCCCGTCTTAATTCATTTTAAATAAAATTTTAAACCTTTTTTAATCCCTTGTTTTTATTGTTGTGATTTTTTTTATGATAGTTTTACTTTCTTTGTGTAAAGCACTTTGAATTACCATTGACTGTATTATTGACTGTATTATTTGTGTCCCCTTCAAAAATTGCTCATGAGAAATTTTATATTTATTGTCTCACAATAAATATAAGAGTGATTACATGTGCACTGACATGATGAGAATTTTACAGGCCCAAAGTTGAATTGTTTTTATTTTATTTCTTTCATACACTATGATTTAGGCAACACATTCTGACGTTAAAATCCACCATGCTTGAAATACGCTATATTAAAACATTATTATTACATTAATTATATTAATCGGTAAAAGAGAGTAATTGTTATAATGACCTACCAAAACCCTGTCTTCTGATTTCCCATTCTTGCTTTCCACTTTGATGGCTTGTGCAAACTTGATGGACGGTTTGTCAATCACTCTCTTGATGCTCTCTGCGAACGAGAATAGCCGTACATCAATAAGCAGGAAACATGATTAAAAAACACTCCATCTCTGAATATTTTAGCTATGTAGCTATTTTTTGTGCTACACACTGCTTTACTGCCACAGAGACACACTCCCACACACTTCACACACCATACCACACCGCACCACACAACGTCCAGGCTCTATTACTCTTCAGATATAAAAACTGCAGCAGGATGAATCATATCGCTTGAGATCTGGCTGTAAATATATCTTTAAAAAGTTAAGGGAGGGGAAACGAACGAACAAACAAAACAAAACAAACAAACAAAAAAAAAAACAGCGATCATTGAATTCATGTCACATTTAATATCCCAATCGCTCATCTTTATAGTCAGCGATGTGTTCTGGTGCAGGGAGAAAATTAATGGGGGATAACTAGGACAAACAGATAATTCATTCGTAATCAACTTTGAAACAGAATCACTAATTAAAGCTGACCGTTCTTGTGGATAGCCAGGATATCAAGGCTAGCGAGAGAGAGAGAGAGAGAGAGAGAGAGAGAGAGAGATTCAGGGACAGTTTCAAATTCCCTTGAGCTTGGGTTACTCTCTGTAAGGAACTTCAATATCTCTGTGTCTGTTTCCTCTGGGTTCTAAGGTTGTTTCTTTCTTCCTCCCAAAAATGTCCTAGTCAGATTCATTCATTCATTCATTCATTCATTCATTTTCTACCACTTATCCAAGATTATATGCACTAAATTGCCTGCTGGTGTGACTTAGTAAGGCAATAGACTACTGTCCCATCTAGGCTGTATTCCGGCTCCGTGCCCGGTGCCCGGTGTCTCGAGATGGATTCCAGCTCGAAACATGACCCTAAACAATAATAAAGCGCTTATTCATCTTGGATGAAAAATAAAGAGAGAGCATTAAGAGCAGTGTTGAACAGCGTGAAAAAAACAGTGCTGTTGGTGAAGAATAATTATCACAGTAATGCCCGTTTGAGTGATTAAATCTGAGAGGTCTCTACGCTGCCACGACGTACTCGATGTGCCAAAGATGTCTTCACTACATTTGTGACTCATTGGTTTGCATGTGATGTGCTTGTGCATGGGAAACGCACACCCTGAAGATATCAGAGGATGACCTGCTTCCTCAGACATTAGATGTGCACACACACACACACACACACACACACACACACACACACACACACACACACACACACACACTCTCTCTCTCTCTCTCTTTCTGCCTGCACAACTCCAATTCCAGACACTTCAAAGGAGTGCGCCATATCGCCCCCTCTCTCTTCCCCCTACAGACATACACTCAAAGAAAGACTTGCATGCACAAACTCACACACTCATACACACTTCCACACAAACAACACATGCATCATGAACCAACCATTGCTCGGGTTAGACATCAAGAACAATATTTGTGTTATGCATTGATTTAATGGCCAGGTGTAAAGCACAGAGTTTATTTAATGCACTGTGCCATGTACAGTTTTAATCCCTATAATAAACTACTTTGTCACGAGCGTACACAAACCTCCAAAAGTTGGAGATGAACGAGCGCGAGCGTGACTGTAAATCATAAATCACTGCCCAGATGCTAGAGCGACATTTCACAAGAAGTGCATCATTAATTTTTCAGTGCGTCCGGCGCGTGCATGCGGTAAATATTTACAGTACCTGTCATCTCCCGGCTCACGCTCAAAAAGCTCGCCGGTACGCTGTCTTTCGCGGCCATGTTGCGCTCGTGCTGCCCCGGAGGTCCCGCGTGCGTCTCCTCGTCCTTGGACTTACGAACGGAGGAACCGACGGCTGCGAGTCAGAGCGTCCGGTGCTTCTGATCATATCATATCAAAGGCAGAGAAAGCGGATGCAGAGACGAAAAGAGTATTACGACTCCCTTTACCGAGTCGACTCCTCAGATATGAATCAATTTATGAGTCGACTCATAATGTGCATGTTTTGATTCATGTCTGTATCTTTTTATTTTATTTTTTTATCTAGAAAGGTGCATCTAGTTTTCATTTAACTCATTTTAAATGACACTATATCCAAGATTCGAGGTTAAACATACACATTAAAGGATGTGAAATGTACTTTAAATATATACCCACACCAGCAAACAAATAAAGCTACAGCGTAGGATTCTTTTTATAATTATTATTATTATTATTGAGATCTGCGCGATACGAGTCAAACTCGGATTCACAAAGAATCGATTCGGGAAAGCGAGTCCTAAAACCCTTACTCTCTATGTACACAGGATCACTTTGCTTTACTTTGTGTGTGTGCAGATTTTGATTTACAGCAAAATGCAAAAAAGTAAGCAAAAAGCAAAGTTATGGCAAAATATTTCTGAAATATTTTCATCATTCATAAATCAAGTGGCTTAGAAATGAGCATAGCTAACACACACACACAAACACGCAAACACATGCACACACAAACACGCACACAAACACACACACATACATACACATACTGTACACACAAGCACACACCTGCACACACAAACACACACACATACATACACATACACACAAACACACAAGCACGCAAATACATACACACATACACACACAAACACACACATACATACACATACACACAAGCACACAAACACACACACACATACATACACACAAACACACACATACATACACAAACACACACACACACATACATACACACACATACACACAAACACACACATAAACAAACACATACACACACAGACAAACACACACATACAAACACACACAAACAAACACATACACACACAGACACACACACACACAAACAAACACACACAAAAACAAACAAACCAAACGATACTAATATAAGGATTCATTTTTGGCATCCACATCAGATTTTCGGCTGATAAATCTCTTGTAAAGTGGATTATTTTGTGCACAACAGCAAAACAATGTATTAAAAATATACAGATTTGTATGAAAAAGCAAGACTGGGGTTGATTTCTTTCTAGCACATGGTGTAGAGTTATGCAGTCTCATAAGAGACAGTCGTGTCAGGTGGTACCATTACACATGGTATTAGACTACCATGATGATAAACTAACCTCTTTAATTTGACTAACCTGTAGTCAAGCTATAGCAGAAGATTTCTATACTGTGATATGAATGATTCAGCCACGGAAATGACACAAAGGAACTAAAAATTCCCAGGAGGCATTTCTTAAAATACCCTCTATTTCAAGAAACAGTAGATTTAAATATCTTTAGCCTCAGCTGCAGAATAGATTTGTTGCCACGTTGGCATATCACACATAACGTTTAGCAAATCTGCAATTATATATATATTTATTCTTTGCTGCTGTAACAGAGAAATTTCCCCATCGTGGAACGAATAAAGGTATATCTTATCTTATTTTATCTTAATTAGAAGCTTGATGCACATCCATATCACTTGTTATGAACTTTAAAAATCTTTGGATCAATGCAAAATGCTGACACATTTTTTATTGATCTTTTTTTTTAAAAAAAAGATAAAGTTGTAGGAATTTCTACAATTGGGGTGTCATTTCTTTTCACTCATATCTTTAAATCTTTATTATTGTTAAAAACGTGCATTCAAGCATTCACAAAACAGCTTCAGACAACTCAGATGACAGGGTTGTGCTTTTGATGTGACCATATAGATAAATCAATATCACAATATCATTCATACTAAAAAGAAAACATCTGCAGGAAATTTGAGCATGAGACTTGGAGAATATTCCGAATATGTCTCCGAATAAGGGTTGAATAGGTTCGAGGAAATGAGCTTAAGTAAATGCTCATGTGGAATTAAAACTTTTTTTTTTCCAGTAGCTACTTGTATAAGGGATTAGACATACAGTAGATGTGAAATTCACATGTATTGGCTAAATAATGGCCACAATGCCATGTGTTCCAAATGTATAGTTTGCTAACAAAATTATATATTTTTTCTGAAACTAGTCTGTAATTAAGCACCATTTTCCATCTACCCAAGAGCATTGTCTCAGTCAGACTGACAATATTAATCGACTGTGTCCATTAGGTTACTTCCACAAACTGCACGTAATGCATTTGCGCTGCACATAATTCTTTATTACAGTTTATATACATTAATTTCACATTTTTAGAATTGCCATTTGATCTATATATTTGGATCCATTTTGTTTGCTCAAATTTAGGCAACATATCTATTTTTTATTCTATTTTATTATACTCTTTTCATAACCCCAGGCAGTTTGAAAGTGTTTGTGTATCAAGTTCAGTCTCTTCCATCTGCCCTCTAGGGTCTCTGGTGTGAAGTTGTCTAGTTTGTGACAGAAAGCTTTGTGTCAGTGTTGCACAGACATGTTATGCCTGCAAAGAGCCATTCCCAGTGGAAGGCACTGAAAAAGGGGGAATAGTTTCTAACAAAAGGTTGAAAATTATCAACACAAGAACCAAGTGGTTGAAAAATTACACTGACACTGGAGACTCCTTTCTTTTTTTTTTCTCTCAGAGAAAACTTTCTGACCAATCAGATTCAAGAATTCAACCGCGTGGCGCTACAGTATAATGCAATAATACATCATTGCACGGTTGAAGAAATTCATATGCTAGTGTTGTGTTTTCTTTTCATTTTAAAACCTCTTCGAAACTATTGCAAAATCTTTTCTGCCCTCAACTGTTGGTTGTTGGCATGGTCAAACTGAATTGATAAATAAATAAATAAATCAAGAAATCAAGAACCTCGTAAATCTTCATTATTATCCTTGTAACACTGCTTCCGTTTTTGAAATCAATGGATATTTGCAAACTTAAATTTTTTTTGTATATTTTTATTCAACATTTATAAGGAACAACAAAAATGACAGAAACGTCTGTTCAGAGTAATATCAGAGTAATAAAAGGTGCTAAATGTGTTTAAAACATGCGTGATTGAAGTATGTCACTCCAGTTCTACTAACAGAAACACTGCTGTTGTTTACATTACATTTAGAGCCTGATCTATACATGTAAATTGAAATTACTTCTAAATTTGAAAGAATTACAAGCTTGAAAGGAGAAATTCTCTCTCATTTTAATTATGTCATCTTAATTCATGTTCACAAGCTGTTCACACTCTCAGTGGGGAAATAATCACTGAGTCATTCACTCTGTTTATTTCTGATGAGTAAACTTCTCCTTATTAACGTCTTTTTATTAGGTGTGGACTTTTTAAAAGCCAATATATAAATATACAATTTTTTTTTTTTTATTACATGCGGCCGGTCTTCAAAGAGCTTACAAAGCATGTAGGGGATCTTGCTGTGAAAACTTATTGATCAAAATTCAAAATTCAAAATTCTATAACCTTAAATGTACCATGGAACACAATCAAGGCTCTCAGCACCCCAGAAAATTGGGCACCATAATGACATGACCAAGAATAGGGTGTCTTATCAAATTTTTATGAAAGGAAAGATGCAGGGATATCTGGCAAAAAAGGGTAGCTAGACATATGTTAAGAGCTGATTAGACCATAAAAGAGCATTGCTGTGCATAATTACTGTATAAAAGATAAATCAGTAAATATAATCGCCCAAAGAAGACATGCCCATGTTGAAGTATGGCAAAGGTGGCATGGAAATAATAGATAGCTCCAAATACCAATCTATTTTAGACACAAGTCCCTCAGGCTTCACTAAAGCAGCTGAAGATAAAGATAAAATGTCATCTTCCAGCATGATAATGACCAAAAGCACAAATCCGAGTCAACAGAGCAGCAGCTTCTTGAGAATCAAAGTTTATGAATTGCTCACTTGAAAAGAAGGCGTTTGTTAAACTAGCTCCTTAGCGGCATGATCTCTGCAGGTGGATGGTATGGCGAGGATAGAAGTTAGCATAAATTGAAACAGAGTCAAGTTTTTCATTGTTTTTCAGAATTGAGTACAATTCATGCTACGATACACCCATATCCATGGGGTTTTCCAGTCCATTACACATGTATCCTGAGACACAACTCATTATGCCCATGCAATTCAACAACATTTCAAAATCTCTGTTCTTTTGATCACTGAACTCTGATGGCAGTCATTGCAAAAGCTCCATGGCCTTCTTCATGGCAGCTCTTTCATTGCACACCGTCTCATCTCAATGGGAGGTGTTTCGGACATGTCAAAGAAGAAGAAGTCTGTGGTTAGGACCAAAGTCCTAGATAGAGGGATTTTATCTGTTGTCTGGCCTTAGAGTGACTGGGTATCCCTGTGGTGGAGCTGGAAGAGATGGCTAGGGGGATGAAGGAACAGGCATCTGTACTTAGAGGGCTGCCCCATGACTCCAAACTTGGACAAGTGGAAGGAAATGGATGGATGAACAAATAAAGTAACCATAACCATTTATGTCTCTTGTAAGAATTATATTAAAACATCTAGGATAGGGTCCAGGTTCCCTGTGATCCTGTGTACAATAAGCAGTACAGAAAATGGATGGATTGATGGATGTTGTCAATATTGTATGCCCTTAAGACGAGCATAAGACGACCTCTTTTTTTTAAGACTCCTAGCTATTTCTGAATTTATTTATTCATTTATATATCTATCTATCATTCATGTCATTGCAGTTGTTTTTGGACCATTGGACTCATTATAAAAAAATAAATAAAAAAATCTTGAACCTTGTACCATTTGTTAGCTGTAATGGCAGAAACAGACATTAGGTGGCAGTACAGAATCAATCATTTCAGCCCAAGAAGAAGTAGGCGCAATGGGAGAGACACAGTTACCTTGGCGCGTATGTCTTCCTTTTACTCAGTTATATATAAAGTGTATGTTTACGTTGTCTTATATGTTTGAAGCTGTCGCTCATGCGCACTTGCACCTAACGCGTAGTTACCTCGTGCACGCTAGCACCTCTGCGTGCTACGCGAAATGTACGCGTTAACGCAAGGTCCAAACCGCACTAAGATGAGAAGAGCGAATTAAAAAGCCCTCTTACGGTTACATCCGAGAAAAATATAATAATAATAATAATAATAATGGCAGATAATGTAATGAGCAGAAAATGTATTAGAGCGTAATCACCGCTTCAGGCCACACACATCACTTTTACTGCATCCCTGAAAAGATTGTCAGGTAAACAAAATGGCGGCACGTCCCCAAGAGCTATCTGATGGCTCTATAGTATACTCAGGACCACTGCTTAGGCCTCAGGGTCAATGCTTACATATAAAACGACATAGAAACACTATAGCAACCAACTGAAATGTCAGAGCAACACCATAGCAACCAAATGAAGTGTAATAACAACAACCTAGCAACCAACTGAAATGTCCCAGCAACACCCTAGCAACCAACTGGAATATCCTAGCAACGAACTGGAATATCCTAGCAACGCCCTATCAACCAACTGGAATATTATAGCAACAACCTAGCAAAAACTGAAATGTCCCAGCAACACCCTAGCAACCAACTGGAATATCCTAGCAACACCCTAGCAACCAACTGGAATATTATTGCAGTACCCTAGCAACCAGCTGAAATATCATAGCAACACCATAGCAACCAACTGAAATGTCCCAGCAACAACCCAAATGAAGTGTAATAGCAACACTCTAGCAACCAACTGAAATGTCCCAGCAACACCTTAGCAACCAACTGGAATATCCTAGCAACACCCTAGCAACCAACTGAAATATTATAGCAGTACCCTAGTAACCAGCTGAAATATTATAGCAACAATCTAGCAGCCAACTAGGATAGCAGCATACTAGCAACCAAATAAAATGACATAGCAACACCATAGCAACCAACTGAAATGTCCCAGCAACACCCTAGCAACCAAATGAAGTGTAATAGAAACACTCTAGCAACCAACTGAAAAATCATAGCAACATACTAGCAACCAACCGAAATGTCCTAGCAACACCCTAGCAACCAACTGGAGTATCATAGCAACACCCTAGCAACCAACTGGAATATTATAGCAGTGCCCTAGTAACCAGCTGAAATAGTATAGCAACAATCTAGTAGCCAACTAGGATAGCAGCATACTAGCAACCAAATAAAATGACATAGCAACGACATAGAAACACCACAGCAACCAAATGAAATGTAAGAGCAACACCCTAACAACCAACTGGAATATTATAGCAATCAAACTAGCAACCAACTGAAATGTTATGCATAACACTAGCAACCAACTGAAAAATCAGAGCAACAACATAATGACCAACTGAAATGTCCCAGCAAAACCCTAGCAACCAACTGGAATATCATGGCAACACCTTTGCAACCAACTGGAATATCATAGCAACACCCTAGTAACCAACTGGAATATTATAGCAGTACCCAGGAAAACATGTTAACACCTTAAACTTTATATGCTTGTTGAACATTTCAATGCTTTAAATTTAAATACAATGAATATGAATATATTTAATGCCCTCTCTTGACTGATAAGCAAACGGTCAATAATTTATATAGATTATTGTTTTATTGCAGTTAAGAAGCAGTTCATTGTGCTTCGGCAATGCTAATCTCCGCATGTTTTCCATTTCAGCCACCACGGGCATGTGACGTCTACTTGGCTGAATTCAAACACTGTAAAAGTTTAAGCAACCGTTTCCATCACTACTACACCTATGGGACGTCCCCTGTCTGCCTGCAGTGGAAAGACGACTTCGAAGCCTGTAGAGAATGGGAGAGGAATTGCAGTCCACATGCCAAGGTTAGTGTCTGTAATAAAGCATCAAATGGTCACTGAAGTGTTGCAGTGTTTCTGAAGTTTTCAAGTCCCTTTTTTCTTTTTAGGAGAGTCTTCAAAAAAGTGAGAGAAATCGAGTATCTGAACAGAAGAACTTTCCTCCATTTTGGGAGATGAGAAAAAAACCACCTGCTGACTGGCATTTACCTCTTAATGAGGCAAAATAAAAGCCTCATTAGCATTAGTAAATTTTTTATTATCATTATTATTTTTTATAATTTATTAACCTTGTTCATTCTCCCATCATTTCTCCTGTTCTCTATGACCCAGTGTGTTTCAGTTGGGTATAATGATTTCAACTGTTTTTAGTTGTACACTGAAAATCTAAGGTTGTATACATCTGTGACTTTGGGTTCATGACATTAAATAAAAGAGCTTGTTGAAAATGGGTGAAATATTCATTTGAGTCAGTACAGTTTGGTAAAGTAGCTTAAACATCAATAATATAAGGTACACATTGAGTCAGAGCTGAATGCGTTACAGTCCTTTACTTAAGAAAGAACAGTATATCAAACTTTTCATCCATTTATGGTTACATTTAATGTGGAATACAAGTCCAGACAATTTATCGTTTACCTGTTTTCATTTATGCTGTTGCAGCTAATAAGTATAGTTTTTCTTTAATATATATATAAATTGATTTATTACTAGCTCCACTAACGGGGGGTCATGGTAGCTTAATAGTTACTTAATGGCCTCGTACCTCCAAAGTTGGGGTTTCGACACCCTGTGTGCATGGATTTTGCATTTTCTCTTCACACTAGGGGGTTTTCTCCCCCAGATCCTGTGTGATTGTGCCTTGTGATGGGATGCCACCATGTCCAGGGGTGAGAGGTGAGTCCCCTGGGATAGGCTCCAGGCTCCCTGTGAACCTGTGCAGTGGTACATAATATTGATGGATGGATGGAAGGTTGGTTTAAGTGGCACATCTGTCATACAAGAACCTGTAAATGAGTTTTATTGAAGTGATATTATACAACAACTTGTATACCACACAGTAAAATATCCTTACAACATATTTCTTGCTCCAGAACTTCAAATAGAGAGAGAGAGAGCTTAATTCAATTTCAAACTCTGTTCTGCCATCTGGTGTTCGTTTGTGTAACTACACCCTGAAAAAAAAATCAAACAATCCTTGAACATTTATAAGATGCTTAAAGATCCAATCATTACACATTTGTTCCACAACCTTTATTCCAGTTCCTACATGTTAGTTTGTTTATTTACTCATGGCCTTCTCCTTTTGCAAATCACAGAGCATGATGTGACTGCCTTTCCCTCCTAGGCCAAACCCAGCATACACAGGCTCAGTAAAATTGGTCTGAGCCTTATAGATGAGACTCATATCATCAGAGACATTGTAAAACTCCAGAACACCTATTCCGTGATCCAGATACACTCCTATTCTGGTGCAACGTTTGTTGTGTTTAACACTTATGCACTTATTATCATGCCAGAATTCGTAGGAAGTGTAATAACAGCGTAAGCCCCAAGAACAGTTGTTTCTGCCAAAGAGACCACCCTGTTTTTGCTTCCTGTAGATTCCTTTGTAGGAAACAGCGATGCACACCCAGTTGCTGACTTTGAACTCCACCTCCCAGTACTGTGGGGTCCCTTGTAGATGCTGGTCACAAAGGATTTGTGCTCTGCAGACAAATCTGTCTGGATGGCTTTTGTAATCCTGTGCCTGATTCACAGCAGTCACCTCCCTGTTCTCTTTGGACAAGCGGAGAGAAAAGTGTGCAGTGTCAGGGTTCAGAGTGAGCTCGGAAGCATCTAAGATGGGAAGCATTGCAAAGAACCGTTGTTAGGACATCGAGTAACAGATGTAGGATGGTATAAATTATTACAACTGCAATGTTAGATAGAGGTGGTAAGGTAAACTCACTTTGCAATAAAACCTCCCGCATTTTCAACTCGGGCGATTTCAGAATGTCTGCGGTCTGGACTGCTCAAAGAAAGATCAGTCTTGGTAAGTTCCTTGCTGGTTAAACTGATTTAATTTAGATTTTTTTTTGTCTTTACTAACCATTTTTACTGATGTTGGTGAAATGCATATTACAAACTTGGTTCATCTGCTTGATAAGGTCCAAAATCGCTTCAGTGGCGAGCTGAAAAGAGGAGTATGGATGGACAAAGAGGACAGGGGAGGACGAGGATAAAGGAAGTGCAGGAGTGGACAAAATACCCTGTGGACAGAACAGAATCAGACAATATTCATTTACATTTATGGCATTTGGCAGACACCCTTATCCACAGCGACTTAGAGAAGGGTTTTAAAGTCTAACAATAAATACATCTTGATAATAGTTCACTATGCCACAGACTAGTGATCAAGAGTTCTATCAGTCTCAAAACACTGTTGGGGGTAAAAAAAATCACAAACGCAACACAAGTATTTTATTTAATTGTTTTATTACTTTAAGTGATGGTATGTTACTTCATGGGAAGTTCATTTTATCACCTACAGTACATGCCTACACCTACATCTGAGATATTGTGGGACCAGTCAAGCAGTTTTTAAGTGTAAAGTTATGTATTTCGAGAACAGGTTGGTCTTTAGATGCCATTTTAAGACTGCCAGTGATTCAACCATTCAGACATATAGGGAAAGTTTATTCTACCACCTAGATGCCAGAAAAGAGTAGAGTCTTGATTGATAACTTTCCTGTTCCCTGAGAGATAGTGGGACCAGTTGAGCAGTTTTTAAATGCTAACTTTAGTACTTCAGGAAGAGGTAGTTCTTTAGACATTGTTTGAAGACTGCCAGTGACTCAGCTGTTTGGACAGCCAGGGGAAGTTTGTTCCACAGTCTAGGTGCTAGAACAGAGAAGAGTCTTGATGCATGCCTTACAGTACCTGTATTCTGAGAGATTGTGGGACCAGTTGAACAGCATTAGAGTATTGGAGAACGTGTGTTGCATTGAAGGTGTGACAAAAGCTTTAAGTTTAGTGGGTTCTGTTTGTTTTTAGGTTTTTGTAGGCAAGCATCAGTGTTTTAATTCTACTAATTATTTTAACTGAGGGCAGGTGACTTCCGGTGACATGAGCAAGAGCGACAATTGGCGACTAGATGTGGCATGTCCAGTGCAGCAAACAAGATCTGTTGTAAAGAGAAAACACTGCTTCTCCTTCATCTCAGATGATATGAAGCATATATACACTGCTACATTTTATATACATATGCCAAATCTTCCTCCAGACTGTTTCATTTTAGAGGCAAGAAAACTGATAGGTTATAATGTGGAATGCTTGTTGCTCCACCCACGGAGAAATGTTATCATTATGGCAACCAGCAGTTGGAATTCCTGCTGCAAACTTCATAGTAAAGTGACTTGAACGTAGCATAACAAAAATGAAGACATTTTTAGGCAGACTGATGGTATATGACAGACACATCCAATGGGTACTTCCAGACCATATCCCATTTATCCTGAGACATCTATCTGTCTATTTCATGGCATATATCTGTAATTACAATTGCACTGAACATCAAGAATCAACCTTTTGTTAAAGCTTTTGTGTCATTTGGTTTTATTTAGGCTGCCTACCTGTAGAAAATAGACACCATTCTCTGCTTGAGAGAGCTGCTCCAGGCGCTGAAGTTCAAAATCTCTCTTCTTCAGATCAGTGATCTCTGATGGTAGCCGCTCCAAAAGTTCCTTGGCATTCTTCACGGCAGCTTCTTCCTGATCCAGGATCAGCTTCTTCACTGTACTCTGCCTCAACTCTATGGCGTCGATCAGCTCTGTAAAGCTCTTCTCATTCTCCTCCACTGCCTGCCTTGCTGAAGTCTGTTTATAAATATGGAAGCAAAATATGATTCAGAATATGATTCAAAATGCTAATGCAAATTGCTTCATGAATAAATACACAAATAAAACCTGGAAATCCTCGATTGCTTGTTTTAATGCTTGCATTTCACTCTCCCTGCTTTTAATCCTGTCAGTAATCTCCCTCTGTATCTTCGCAAGCTTCAACTGAAGAGCCAGACAAGTAAAATCATTTAAAAAAGAGATATACTCGTAGTTGACATCATACCTACACATTATGATATGATTTCTAAAATATTCCTACTTTCACTTCCGCCACTTCAGAGTCAATCGAGACGACATCATGAGCTCTGTGTTTATTTGTAATGCACAGGTGACATATGCACTGCTGATCTGTGCGACAGAAAACCTCCATGAGTTTGTCATGCTCGGGACAGACTCGCTCTTCAAGTCTTCCCGTAGCTGCCACCATCTTGTGCCTCTTCGCATTCGTATGCAGAACGTTGTGGAGGTCCAAGTGATCTTCACAGTATGAAGCCAAACACTGCAAACAGGTCTTTTCTGCTTTGCGCTTTCTTCCTGTGCACGAGCTGCATTCTACATCTGAGGGTGCAGTAAAGCTGAGATCTGAAGACATATCCATTTCTTCATCCATACTGGTCGGGAAACAAAAGGAGATAATGGTAGCACCAGTTTGAAACCAGGCTGGAACTTGTTAGTTTTGTTTCTCCTGAAGTGTGCCAAAGAGAAGTCCAAATATTACTCTGAAGAGGGTGTGGATTTGTAGGGTTGAGGCCTCTGACTCACAGGACTGAAATTTTTTTAACCACAACATGAGCATCATATTATTCATCTAGTCAATTGTTTCCACCAAATGATTCCCAATCCTTGTATAAGCCAAACAGGGTGAAATTACAAAAATTCAATGAACAGTGTTTTATAAGTTGAATGCAAAAAAATGTTACAAACTGAAAAGCATGTGTCAATGCTTTTGTTATATACAAGTATTTATTAAATCATCAACATTATGGACATTCAACAAATACTTTCTTTTTGGTCTGATGATCCAACCTTTCTGATTGTAAGAAAGGCTTATTTGACATATATGTTCTTGGAACCAAAGTACAAATAAATGAAACATTTAGGGGGAAATTCCCATTTGAAAAGAGAACAATTTTCATAAATCAAGCATCATTTTTAGATCATTAGATATGGATGAATTTAGGACCCAGAAAACTGACACTGTAGAGGTGTAGATAATTTTTTTTTATATATAGTAGACTCCAGAGGGCATGGTGGCTTAGTGGTTAGCACGTTTGCCTCACACCTCCAGGGTCGGGGTTCGATTCCCGCCTCCACCTTGTGTGTGTGGAGTTTGCATGTTCTTCCTGTGCCTCGGGGGTTTCCTCTGGGTACTCCGGTTTCCTCCCCCGGTCCAAAGACATGCATGGTAGGTTGATAGGCATCTCTGGAAAATTGTCCGTAGTGTGTGATTGCGTGAGTGAATGAGAGTGTGTGTGTGTGTGTGTGTCCTGCAATGGGTTGGCACTCTGTCCAGGGTGTATCCTGCCTTGATGCCCAATGATGCCTGAGATAGGCACAGGCTCCCCATGACCTGAGGTAGTTCGGATAAGCGGTAGAAGATGAATGAATGAATGAATGAATGAATAATAGACTCCAGTCGAAAAACAAAACAAATACACTTAGAACCTAGTTTTTGTAATAGTTAGTAGTTTATTGTGTGTCACTTCATGTTTTACTGTTTTGGTGGCACCAAAAAATAAATAACATGATACAGATATAGAATCAAAGTTTAAGGATGAAGCTATCACCATTTATCTTCCCCATTACATGACAACTAGTAGAACCATAGTAATACAGTATGTATTGAGTAATACTGAAATCTGAAGTGCAACAAGGACATTCTCTGTGAGAAAGAGGTTGATCTTAACTACAAATCTTGTAAATCACAGAGTCTAATATGGGATCCTGTCCCTATCAGTCCAAAACCAGCATATACAGGCTCTGTAAACTGCGTCTGGATCTTGGAGATGAGGCTAAAGTTACCTGAGACGTTGTAAAAGGCCAAAATTCCTGCTCCATGATCCAGATAGATTCCTATTCTAGAACAATCTAATGAGCTGTCGGTGTGGAATTTCTGGTGCTTATTGCCATGCCAGAATTGGTATATACCCCCATAGTTGCGCAAGGCCCATGAGTCTTTGCATCTGCCAAACAGAGGGGCCTGTTTCCCTTTCCTTTTTATCCTTTTGTATGAGACTGCAATATTAACCCATGACCCTTTTGTACCACACTCCACCTCCCAGTAACATGGTGAACCACGCAGACCTTCTCTGCATAAGGCCTGTATCCGCCTTTCAAATTTGTCAGGGTGGGAAGGATAGTTAGCTGAAGTTTGTACAGCTGTCAGTTCCTTGTTCAGGTTACTCAGTTGGAGCTTGTCGTGCACTGTATTTGTATCCAGAGTAAGTTTGATAGCATCTGTTGTGGAAGAATTTGAACAGTTAGTTGCTGGTGAATTGGTATGACTTGCTGGAGTAATTTAGTTCAAGATAAGTTTGGCTTATTTGCTAACATTACCTATATATATACCTATATATATATATATATATATATATATATATATATATATATATATATATATATATATACCTAACTATATGTAATAAATGGGGCTTGTTTTCAATGCTAATGCCAAATTAGACTAGGATATGCTAGTGGCTTACAATTTAATCAGCTGCAAGTCAAATTCTAAGTAATGGTAAATATTGCAAACTTACAAAGTTTCAGTGATGTTTTCAAGAAAAATGGTGTAGTAGCTTCTAAAACAGTTTTAGATAAATTTAAAATTTACCCTTTCACAATAAAACATGATTTTTCTAGCAGATATGTGTACTTCTTAATACTTTGCCCATCCTGGTAGTTACTATGGTATCATCATAGAGATGCAATAGAGAAGTCTTCACAATATATGCACTACACACATCTGATTGTTTTGAATTTTTCTATGTGACTTTTGATCAATCAGTACAGTAAGTCATTAAAGATGACCATCTGTAAAATGCCTGAAGATTGTACCTGTCATTGGTGCATAATTGCTCAGTAACTTTAGCAAACTTAGCAAAACTCCCAGATCTGATTAAAGGTTTTCTATACAGAACATTCTTCTTTTTATGTTCTGTTTCATTTTGGTTTCAACAACAACAAAAACAAACAAACAGCAAAAGCAACTCACATTTTAAGAGCTCCTGGTAAGTCTGAGGTAATGGTGCAGATACGATGCCAGTGTTTTTTACTGTGGGGGAAAAAAAGAAGTGTAATTGGAATTTTATGCAACAAATATGCATTTTGGAAACAAAATTCTCTGCAAAAAAATATATATCACAGAGATTACCTCTTTCGGAGATTGTCATAAAGCTCCACTGCCAGATTATGTGCAGTTTTTTGTTAAGATTTGAGACAGCATCAATGCTAAGCTCAAATGGATAGGATGGATGGACTGAAAGTGTTGGGCTCTGAATGAGCTGTAAGAGGTGGTGAACAGAAGAAGCACGCTGGGAAATAAAACATATGTCTTGTGAGACTCACAACATGCTAGTAAAGTAATTTTTGGAAGGTCGGGTTGGTAACATTTACTTCAAAACACTGACATGTTAAATAAATGAATTAAGATATTTAGAAATGAATAGAACTGACAATTAATTATTTGTTTGTTATTTAAAATACTGACCCATTATAGTAATGTCTGAGACTGATGTTTTTAATCCAGCAGAAGTTATTTTAGTTATTTACAGAAATGATTACATGTGTATTTATTTCATTATAATATATTTATTATATATTACATATTAATATTCATTCATTCATCTTCTACCGCTTATCCGAACTACCTCGGGTCACGGGGAGCCTGTGCCTATCTCAAGCGTCATCGGGCATCAAGGCAGGATACACCCTGGATGGAGTGCCAACCCATCGCAGGGCACACACACACACTCTCATTCACTCACACAATCACACACTAGGGACAATTTTCCAGAGATGCCAATAAACCTGCCATGCATGTCTTTGGACCAGGGGAGGAAACCGGAGTACCCGGAGGAAACCCCCGAGGCACAGGGAGAACATGCAAACTCCACACACACAAGGTGGAGGCGGGAATCGAACCCCGACCCTGGAGGTGTGAGGCGAACGTGCTAACCACTAAGCCACCGTGCCCCCCTACATATTAATATGATATAGTTAAATACTAGTATATAGCATCCAACTATCCATCCATCCATGGAATCAACTGTGTCCATCTATTATCAATACATATATTCAACAAATCCATCTATTTGTATAATAACAGTTACAATACACCTACAGTATCTATCTGTTGAATGAACACCCATACTGTACATTCATCCATGCACCAAACCATACCCATCCATGCATTCCTCCATTCATCGACTTAACGGCAGCCATCCATCCATCCATCCATCTATCTATTTGTGGGAAGAAATACATCTACAGTATGTATCCATCTATCCATGGAATCAACAACATCCGTACATCTGTGGATTAAAATCCATCTATTCATGAATAACAGCAGTATCCATAAAATCATCTATCTATCCATCCGTTCATTTAGTCTTCTGCCTATGGATTGAACAGCATCCTTTATTTATCCATCTATCCATCCATTCGTCCATCTATCTATCCATTCATCCATCCATCCATCCATCCACTAATCTCAATCTCTCACTGACTCACGTATGTTTAACAATGCCTAAGCATTGGTATTGGCCTACGTCCCTTAAGCTTTAAGATGATTTGATTAGACAGCACATAAATGCAGTTCATAACTGGCTTGATAGTCCACCTTTTCAGAATATCCTTTTGTAAATGTACTAACCTGTAGAAAATATATGTCATTCTCAACTTGAGAGAGCAGCTCCAGGTGCTGTAGTTCAGCATCTCTGCTCTTCAGATCACTGATCTCCTGTTCCAGTCTTTCTAAAAATGTATTAGCTTTCTTCACAGCAGCCTCCTCCTGAGCCAAGATCAGCTCCTTCACTGTACACTGCCTCATCTCAATAGAGCGAATCAGCTCTGTAAAGCTTCTTTCATTCTCCTCCACTGCCATCACTGCTGATGTCTTAAAAAGAAATAGAATGCTGTATTCGCTCACATACAGTATAACAAGAAAGATCAATACTACTTAACAAAACCCATTTTTGAGATACGTATAGATAACTAGACCTTGAATGATTTAATGGCTTGTTTTAAACTTTGCTCCTCTTTCTCCCGGGTCTGAATCTTTTTGACTGTCTGTTTTTGCATTTTACCAAGTTTAATCTGAAAATCAAGAAAAAAAATGCAATGTAATGAATGCTCTAGCCATTTCATGCAATGTATTATGCCATTGTAGAAGAAAACAATAAAAAAAAGCATACCTTCTTCTCAGGCACCTCATCCCCAATTAAGACGACATCATGGTTTTTGTGTTTATTAGTAATGCAAAGGTGACAAATGCACTGCTGATCTTTGCGGCAGAAAATCTTCATTAGTTTGTTGTGCTTGGGACAGATGCTGTCTTTAAGGCTTATTGTAGCTTCCACCAGCATGTGTCTCTTCCCCACATGCAAAATGTCATGCAGATCTAGATGATTTTTACAGAATGAAGCCATACAATCTAAACAGGACTGCTCTGCTTTCTGATTCCTTCCCGTGCACACATCACACTCCACATCTGAGGCTGTGGTGTAGCTGAGATCGGCAGACTTTGCTGTTTTTTCATCCATGTTAGTAGAAAAAGAAGTTTTTGCAACAGCCAGCCTGGCTAGTTTCGTTTCTCCTGAAGCCGGAATGAACATGTGTTGTGGGTGTGGATTTGGACTTAACCGCTTAACTGCAGTAACAGACAGATCCAGTTTCCTCTGTATACTCAATTGTTTAATAGCTTTTTCCAACGGGGTTAATATTTCCAGAATCCCTAGCTGAAAGTTGAATCCTGAGCTTGGGTTACTCCACCGGGTTTCCACTGTTCCCAAAACCCCAGCTATAGTTTGACCGATGCCACTAAATTGCCTCAAAGGGGTGTAGAGAGAATGTGGCATAGTGCCCAGTGTGTACACCACTTCATGACCCCTTTTTTCCTTATTTAGGTTTAGGGGTTTGCTTGTTTGCATATCTTTGGGGTTAGGGGTTCTCCCCGGTCTTTGGGGGTTTCCTCCTAGTATTCTAGTTTCATCTTCCTGTCCAAAGACATGCATAGTAGGCTGATTTCCATCTGTAAATTGTGTGTGTGTGTGTGTGTGTGTGTGTGTGTGTGTGTGTGTGTGTGTGTGTGTCTGCGCTGTGATGGACTGGAACCCTATCCAGGGTGTCCCCTTCCTTGTGCCTTAAGTCTAGGCTCCAGGTTCTGTGCAACCCTGTATGGTATGTGGCAGAGAAAATGGTTGGATGATTGGAAGGATAGTGAATGGAGGGAAACAGCTGTACTGTTCTCTCAAGACTGCGTCCAAAAACACAGCATAATACATACTAAGCAATTTGCATAAATGTCAACGACACAGTGGTATAAACAACCAATAAATATTGTCCAATATGGTATATGTGACTCCCAGTTGCTCAGTAATACACTAACAAACACTGGTTTTGATGGCACCCATGTTTAGCATTAAATTTCTTTTTCATACACACAGTTTTTATCTACTCTTTAAAGGGTACAGTTCTGAAAAAAAAATCTTTTTGTTTTTTTTTTTCCTCACACAAATGCTTCCTTAAAGTAAATAGTGATATTAAACCCATTTAACCCAGTAATCATCAACCACTAAAAGTTTATCCTAACAGAGGGAAAAACACACGTCTCACACTAAAATCCAACAGTGTTCTGACTCATTTTATATCAGATTATTATATATATCAGATATATTGTGGGTATAAAATAATAATATTAATACTATTAATAATAATTTCTTTATACTGACTGAAAGTGTCTAATAAATCGATCAATTACAGTGTACTGTTAAAAGGGTTACCTGAGTGTTAGTGAACATCAGACAAAAAGACCAAACAAATCAGAAAAACAAATATAAGGGCTTATGTCATGAGCAGGTGGACATTTGTCAGCAATGCTAACGTGTAACTTCTAATTCTGTAAAATGACAAAGACCAAATAAGCTCCAGAACAATCTAATCATTTAATTTTAGCTATGTTCACTAAATGTTCACTCTGGTTAAAGAATAAACTAAGGTTCCATGTATCTTTGCCAGCTGCTAACTGCTTAGCCAGCTAATTAGCCAGCTAATCCTTGCTAGCAAAAAAAAATATTGTCAACCTTTGCTAGGGTGTAGAGAGCAAAACTTTATCTCCTGGTCTTTTCTGAATGTTTTGATCATTTAATCTTTGTACTCAATATATTTTGTGCTCTAGCCTGTCAGAAAAGTTTTGCATAAAGTGAACAATGTTAGCACACTAGCCACAGCCCACAGTGAAAAATTACAGACACAGATATGTGTCTTTGTAGCACTCATTTTTGTGTGAGATGTTGTGTGAGAAAAAACAAATATTTAGAGAAACTTAACAACACTTCTCTTTAATCACTAGTTGTGTAGCTAGCATGAGTTCTCAACAACTTTACAGCTGGATAGCATTTACTGTTCTGCCAGAAAATGCAGACTCTTTCTTTAGACTTTCCTCACTCCACTCTCTGAACTGATTGGCTGTATTTTCTGCCAGTCTCAGTGGATTTGGGATTGTTTTGTTTTGTGTTGTTTTGTTTTGTTTTTACAAGGATTCTTGAGATTTAGTTCAAAATATGAAACTTTATTGTATTTTAACATTGTGAATGCCAACCTAAAGCACTGAACTGGTTGTCCTGTAATAACAAATGACAATCTAGGTCCACACCCTTTAAGTATCCTGTTTGTGTGGACCAGGTTGTAAAGAGGAAGTCATACACTGTGAGGCATCTGACTCATCTGACTCACTCCATCGTGTCTTAGTGTGCATCGACTTGATGTTTGCCTGCAGCGGATCATTTCATGGTCTGAGAATTTTACTGAGAATTTTAATGAGCACTACTGATTACAACATAAAGCATATAAAATTTCATTCTACTTATTTGTCAGCAAGCAGATCAGAAGAAACAAATGAAAAACAAACATAAGCACATGACCTACAGTACTCAAAGATGTAAAGAGGGAAAAATACAACAATTTTCTTTATTTAGCTAGTAAATACCGAAGATATCACTGATTCTCTTCTTTCAGGGAGTCCTGGTCAAGACAAAACAGTTTCACATAACAGACAAATTTCAGTACTTCCATGACCTAAAGCATTTACAAAAATAGAAAGGGAATAAAATTGATCCTTGTGGGACACCTTTATTTACTTAAAGTGAGGCTAAGTTGTACTTTTAACTTATCATTTATACTAAAAATTTTAAATTAGTCAAATCAAAAGGTTCTACACTCCTTAATAGTTGGAGAGCCATAGCTGAATTCCAGATACTGTCTATATTTTATTAGGTGCAAAATACATTTAAAACCAGTGTATGAGTCAGATGAGTCAGATGCCTGACAGTTTATGACTTCCTCTTTAACACATTATTAAATAAATAAGACTTGGCAACAGTACATGAATAATCCCGCACTTGCAACATGATTTTTATTTTAATTTTTTTGACAGAGTAGGTTTGATTTAGTTTACAACTACATATTCATGAATACCTTAACTAATAAAATATAGACAGTATCTGGAATCAAAGTAGGAACTGGACTAGACAACAACACCAAAACATAATAAAGAATGCCCTCTGTTCGTCTGGGGAGGAATTGTGCATGGTGTCCATGACACTTAAATATAGACAGTACCTTTTTTTGTACAAAAAGTTCTTTCTCTGCTTATGATTACTCTTTAGGATTTTTTTAAATTTCTTTTTAGGATTTACAGTATAGCTAATCTTCTATAGACATCAAATCAAAAGAAAGAACTGATGAAGCAGGTAAAGGTATTACATTTTTGGAAATGGTCTGGAGATTTTTTTCTAAATGTCATAGATGTTCAGATGTAGATTTTTGTATGTTCTTTGTTACTGTGTCAGTAGTAACAAATTTCAGTAGTGTCTAGATCATAACTATGTCTGGGTGCAACACAAGCAGAACTGCGAGAGATTCTATTGTTTGGAGAAAAAGCTGGAAATGCTGTGGTTGAGAGTGAAGATGGGAAAGTTTACATAAAAAAGAAAAGAGAAGAAGAAGAAGAAGAAGAAGAAAAAGAGGAGGAGGAAAAACATACATGTGGTATATTTCTAAATACAGCACTAACTCTTCTACTCTGTCCAAGGTTCCAAGTCTATATTACATTTTATTTATAAAGTTTATTAATATACACCATGCTAAGGAACTGACACTGAAACTAGAGCCAAAGCGAATGTTTTGGTTAGTTTAGTTTGATTTCTAACTCGATATAAAGCCTAAAAAATTGTCTTTTAATAGACTATAATTTAGTTGTGTTGTTTGTGAACGTTTTGCACTTTGTATAACGTGTCAGTAGAGGGAAGTGTATTAACACATTATTAAATAAATAAGACTTGGTAACAGTACATGAAAAATCCCACATTTACACCTGCATTAACACTAATTAATACTAATAATGTTGATGTTTAAATTAGAAAACAATTAATGAATTCATGCATTAATAAACACCTTAAATACATGTTTATAAGTTAAGATATTCATGAATATGTAATTGTAAACTAAATCAAACCTACTCTGTCAAAAAATAAAATATAAATCATGTTGTAGTACACTGGTTTTAAATGTTAATAGGGTCTGCAAAATGAATAAATGTTACTATATTTATTTCACTCTTGTGTGGAAAGGAGCAGTACCCTAGTGTTTCACCAATTGCAGTACGTACTAGAACTACAGTGGGGTTTGAAGAGAAATCAATGAATTATGGCAGTATGTGTTGAGATGAAATTCTCCTTCTATATACATTCGACAAAAGTATTCACAGTGATGTTTGTATATGCAGCTGCATGTTGCAAACTATATCAATCAACTTTATCCCTATGTGTTAAATAACATTAACATGAATGAATAATTATGTGCTAACACATTTGAATATTGTGCTGTCTGTTTTTCTATATGGATTTAACCACACAACACTTTGACTTTTTATTGTTTATTTATTTCATTATTTAAAGTTTGAAGGAGATAGACCGTAGTCATCCACTGATCTTCTGTCGGTTTCTGATAGCTCTGATTTTGTTTTTTAATGGATATTACTGTGGGATAATCTGCAGGACTTGGATTCGATTCGGATCATACACACAGTCCTCCTCTAAACCACTGGCTACCATTCCACAGTTGGGAGGCACCCAGGCTGTGTCATAACCATGCTGATGCCATGTTGTCTGCAAGGGATGGCCCTGATAATCGATCCTCTTCACCTTTCCCACTTGTACGTTCACCTTGAGGACCGCTAGCTTCTGTTGTCTGCCATTCCGTGGATATTTAGAGGCTTTCTGAAAACTGTGGCTTAAATAGACCCCAGGGCCGAGCATTTAAAGAGGGGATGAAGCCTCCAGCTTGGATCTTCAGAGCATTAGCCCATGTAGTGCCATGATACATAATGAAAAACCTGTGACCGGGATAGCCTGGATGATAACAACGGCAGTCAGCCATCAGCTCATCTTCGGGTTTCTGAAGACCTTCCTCCAACTCATTATGATATTCTTCTAATTCTCTATTTTGAAAAAAACAAAACAAACAAAAAAAAACAGATTGATTGAAACATATAATTTAGGTCACAGTATATTATTCAGAATTTATAATAACACATTATTTTATATTTTATATATTTTAATAGGTTATTCTGACATCACATATGGACAGATTATAAATATTGCTATTCAAAGAGTTAATTAGAGACTTGTCACCAAAACACTTACCCAGAATAGCCAAGATGAAAGTCATCCTCCACTTCACCATCCATCTTCTCATCAGATTCCAGCATTTATTCTATCTTCTCAAAAGCCACTGAATCTGTGAAATGAACATGGCTTTTCATTTTGCTATTGTCATTTAGAAGCTGTTTAATTTGGGAATGGGGTTTGAAATGATCGTTGCAGGAATAAACTTTTGACCAGAATAATTGGTGTCAATTGATATTACTTTAAACAAAGTACTCCATTTTTATTCAGTACCACCATGATTTAGAAGATATTTACATGTTTTTCATATGACAAAATAACAAATTACCTCAATTATCCTGTTTAAAAGTTTACACCCCCTTGGCTCTTAGTGCTGTAATCATGTTGCCTTCTTGCTCAGCGGTCAATGTTTGCAACAACTTGAGTCACATAACAACTGCTGGATAGGAGTCAAATATGCAGAAGAGGATTTTTCTAAAGAACTATGGGCAGTTTAACTGTTCAAAACAACAGCTGTTGATCATCCAGGTAACATGATACAGTTTAAAGAATCAAGAGTGGGCTTTGCTAAAAATCATATGGGGATATTGGCAAATAAAAATTGCACAAGTTGCTACAAATGCATGACGATTCAAAACTTTCAAGTTTAAACATGCTGGTGTATCCTGGATTGAAACATATACTGAGGTTTATTTAATGCATACTGTAGTATATTAGCAATAAACTTATTTGCATTGACATATTCAAATGGTTAAGTCCACGATTAAAGATTAAGGCTTAATGCATTTGCAGAGAGAGAGAGAGAGAGAGAAAGAGAGAGAGAGAAAGAGAGAGAGAGAGAAATTATATAAATGTCTAAAGAGAATCTAAACTTACCTGTGCCAGCTCTCATATATCATGTGGCTGCTTCTCGTATATCATGTGACTACTACTTATAAAACAACGCACATGATGACTCAGTAGTACCGCCTTTAATATTGGCAAATTTGTAACCTGTATCTATCCAGAAAAAAGGTTCAGTTTCTAAAGAACGCAACATTTGTGGTGAAGCTTTTCCCTTGTGTGAGGACATGGAAGATTTGCTGTCTAATTCAACATCTGCTTAATGTTTCTATGCCTTCTCAGTATTCTGACAGAGAATCATTTGAGTATTAAAACAGGGAAAAAAAAGCCAAAATGAGCACATGAAGCTCTAGCAGTGTTTCTCTAGACCAGGTGAAGCTCTAGTAGTGTTTCTCTAGATGATGTGACGTTCTAGTAGTTTTTCTCTAGAACATGTGAAGCTCTAGTACTGTTTCTCTAGGACAAGTGAAGCTCTTGTAGTGTTTCATTAGACCATGTGAAGCTCTAGTAGCATTTCTCTAGACAATGTGAAGTTCTAGTAGTTTTTCTCTAGCACATGTGAAGCTCTAATAGTGTTTCTCTAGGACATGTGAAGCTCTTGTAGTGTTTCTCTAGAACGTGTGAAGCTCTAGAAGTGTTTCTCTAGGACATGTGAAGCTCTTAGTAGTATTTCTCTAGATGATGTGACGTTCTAGTAGTTTTTCTCTAGAACATGTGAAGCTCTAGTACTGTTTCTCTAGGACAAGTGAAGCTCTTGTAGTGTTTCATTAGACCATGTGAAGCTCTAGTAGCATTTCTCTAGACAATGTGAAGTTCTAGTAGTTTTTCTCTAGAACGTGTGAAGCTCTAGAAGTGTTTCTCTAGGACATGTGAAGCTCTTGTAGTGTTTCTCTAGAACGTGTGAAGCTCTAGAAGTGTTTCTCTAGGACATGTGAAGCTCTTAGTAGTATTTCTCTATGATACAAGCATTGATCTAAGGAACAAAGGTTTCATGTTATTTACTTACCACACTGCAAGAATTATACAGGACAGTGTTGTGTTGTGCTTTGGTTAAATGTCATCAGAAAAGTACACAGGCCTAGCTGGCATAAAGCAAGGCATAATAATACCTGCTAAGGTGTCCTAAAGATCAGAAGCATACAACTGCGACCTTTCAAAGCAGCTAGCAAGCAAACTCGACAGCATTCTGTTGCAGTTAATTTTACTGGTTTTACAGCTTGCTCATCAAACTACATATATTGCATTGTATTTTTATATCATCTAACATTGCAATGTAGACACAGTGTCACTCAGCTCTTATCAGCTTGTGCATTTGCACACATGGGGCTTTCTCACTGTGCGTTAAGCCATACTTAAGCAATAATTACAAGTCTTTGTTGAGATCATCATTCATTCTAGTGGCTAAGTTTACTTAGAAACTTAAACAATAAAGTTTATTTTTTGGCTGTATTTTCTTCCAACTTTGTGTTATTTCACTTTGAAAGTTGTGTTCATATCGCAGATATCTGATTGTGTATGAACTATGGAATCTTTTATCTTTTTTCCTATGACTGCATCTCTGATTAATCAGTACTCTAGTAATTCTAAAATGTAATAAGACACCAAAAAAAAAACAGCAACAAAGAAGTAGAGTAGGTTTGAAAGGCTATGCATGTAAACACAGAATTAATTACATAATATTTGGCAACCCAGTTTTTTTGACTGCTTTTTTTGACTTTTGTCTTTTGACTACAAAATTTATAAACCTAATTACAAAATCT
This sequence comes from Tachysurus vachellii, assembly GCF_030014155.1. Lineage (NCBI taxonomy): Eukaryota > Metazoa > Chordata > Actinopteri > Siluriformes > Bagridae > Tachysurus > Tachysurus vachellii. Next base: position 3,853,717 of record NC_083466.1, read on the forward strand.
AATTACAAAAAAGTCTATATATGGTTTCAAGGTTGCGTGCCTGTTCGAAAGGTAAAAGGGAGCTTGAATCCTGAGTAATTGAATCTTAAAGTGAATCTGAAAGTGATTTAAGATTAACCAATAAAACCATTTACATTACCATTCATCCAAGTTGTGTCAAGTTACGAACACAGCTGGCTTTGAGAAGAGGCTTGTGTGAAATGTCTTAATAAAGAAAATGGAGCAAGAAGTCATTACTAGTCTGTTGACATAAACTATATATATATATATATATATATATATATGTATGTATGTATGTAGTAGGGCTCTTAGAGAGATGGGACACGGAAGAAGAGGCACAGAGACGGGATTAGAGTAAACAGTGGCTTGGTATTTATTTTCTTCTCAGTTTAGTGCAGCAAAAAGTCAGAAAAAGGAGAAAAGGTAAATAGTTCCTTCCTTTAAGGGGCTGTAGGGGTGTTTGGGCAGAGGTCCAGGCACCAAATCTTTGCAGCAGGAGGGGGATGGCAGTGTAAATGTGAGTCTTCTCCAGCAGCATAGTGTAGGCTCAGCCGGCAATTTGAAGTCCTGGATCAGCTGGATGTGTCTGTAAAAGACAACAAGCATTAGTCCCGTTAGGCACACCCCCTTTTCCCCTCTCTAGCCGCTGAGCTTTGCTTCCTGCTGTGCTTTCCCTCTGGAGGGTGAATGCTCCAGCCGCGCTCCTGATTGGCCCGTGCTTTTCGGCAGGAGTTTCGGCCGCCCCACCTCGCTTTCAATCCCCGCGGCGCTGGCCATGGTTCTGAAGTTAGGGAGCTGGCGCTTAGCGCCTTTTACACTCTCCCGCTTCTTGGCTTCTGATGCAGTGGGCAAAGAGCGTTTTTTCCACCATGAATTTGTGGCGGTGCATGTGCAACCCCCCCCATTGCTCTGAGCCCCCGCCTGGTAGCAGTCATCCCCAGAGGGCGTAGCGCCTCGAGTGGCCATCGGCATTTCCGTGCCGGCTCCCGGCTCGGTGCAGGACCTGGAACGAGAAATCATGTAAAGAGAGAAACCACCTAGTTACCCTGTCATTGGTGTCCTTTGCCTTGGCCATCCAGAGCAGAGGAGCATGGTCCGTCACAAGGGTGAAGTGTTGCCTGCCAGGTAGTACCGGAGGTCCTCAACGGCCCACTTGACCACCAGGGCTTCTCTTTCACTGTGGCGTAGTTTTTCTCGGCAGAGGTCAGCTTCCGGGAGATAAAGAGGACCGGGTGCTCTTCCCCTTCGAACTCCTGCGAAAGGATGGCTCCTAGCCCCGTTTAGGACACACCCATCTGTAGCGTGAAGGGGCGATCGAAATCTGGATTCTGCAGTACTGGCTGGGTGGTGAGGGCCTCCTTGAGCTGGCAGAATGCCCGTACTGTGCCGTCCGTTCAGTGCACACGGTCTGGCTGACCTTTCTTTATTAGATCTGAAAGGGGGGGCAGCTAAAGAGGAGAAGTTAGGCACAAAGCGTCTGTTATAGCCCACCAATCCCAAAAAGGCCCGTACCTGTTTCTTTGAAGTGGATCAGGGTATTCTCTCATGGCTTGGACTTTTTTCTCCTGGGGCTTTAGCAGCCCTGGATCTCATTGTGCACCAGCACTGTACATCCTGGACTAGACGAGGAGACATCCACAAACTGGTCCAAAAGCTCTGTGAGGTTGTGCTGTTGGGCTGGTGTGAGATCATCTCCCCTCCTTACTAGGGCATGCTCTTGGGGATCTGTGTGGAGGGAGGCAAATGCAGACACCACAGCCGGCGGGGGAATCCATTTTTTCAAAATGTTGATGTGATATAATTTGGTGTCTGCACGCTTACCTGGCTGTTGCAACTGATAGTTTACAGGTCCCACCTTCTCAAGGACTGTATATGGGCCCTGCCACTTCACCAGGAACTTTCGGGCCGCACTAGGAATGAGTTGCATTACTTGCTCCCCAGGGCGAAGTTCCCTAGCCTGGGCGGGCCAATTGTACGTCTTTTGCTGTGCACACTGGGCTGCTTCTAGGTGTTCCTTCATGATGGGCCCGACGCACTCGATCCGAGCCTGCGTGTCCTGGACAAAGTCGATGACGGAGTGGAAGTAGTAGGGTTGCTCCTCCCAGGCCTCCTGGGCTATGTCCAGCATGCCCTTAGGGTGCCGTCCAAACAGGAGTTAGAATGGGGTGAAGCCTGTGGATGCCTGGGGCGTTTCCCGGACAGCAAAGAAGACGTAAGGAAGAAGGAGGTCCCAATTACATCCTTTCTGGACTACCACCTTTCGTAGCATCCGCTTCAGGGTTTGGTTGAAACGTTTTACCAATCCATCTGTCTGGAGGGTGGTAGACGGACGTCCTCAGGTGTTTGACCTACAACAGCTGACACAGATCCATCATTAATTTTGACATGAATGGCGTACCCTGGTCGCAGAGGATGTCCTTGGGGATCCCGGCTCTGCTGAAGAGCAGGAGCAGCTCTCTGGCCACATTCTGGGAGGTGGCATTCCGAAGTGGGACCGCCTCAGGGTAGCGGGTGGCATAGTCCACTATAAGTAGGATGTATTCATGGCCCCGGGCAGACTTTGGTAGTGGCCCGATGAGGTCCATGCCAAGCCTTTCAAAAAGGACGGCAATAATAGGAAGGGGAATAAGGGGGGCCGGCGCTGGCTTCTGGAAGGAGGTCCGCTGGCATGTGGCACAGGCCCTGCAAAAGCCCAGGACCTCTGCGTTCATCACCGGCCATGTAAATCGATCCCGCAGCTTTTCTAGCATGTTCTTGGGTCCAAGATGGACCCCCAAGGGGTGCGTGTAGGCAAGGTGGAGCAGGAGCGGAGTATGCTGGCTTGGGTTCTCCTCTCCTGTCTGTGTGGAAGTAGAGAAGCCTATTCCTCACCAGGAAGTACGGCGGGGGAGTGGCTGGGAGGGATCGGTGTTTACTCCCTCTCCCAAACCCGTTCGGATGCTTGTTGTTGTCTGGGTTGGGGTGGCGGGGGCTGGCCTGGAAGTCTCTTCAAGCCTCCCGGCCAATTTCTAGGGTGGCCTTGGCGTGTTCAAGGATGCTCAGGAATTTCCTCTTTTACTGCCTCATAATCTTGGGCGCTCTCTGGATCCAGCGCATAATCCGCTAGTTGAGCGTCTCCACTAAGCAGCGGGGCTAGGGCGTTGGCCCAGTCCCACTTAAGCCAGCCCTCCCGGTCCGAGTATGCTCGAAGGTGTCCAGGAACGCCTCCACGTCGTCTTCGACGCTGAGCTTAGTGAGCCTGTGTTGAGCGTCGTGGCCGGGATCAGGGAGGGGAATTGATGTGGCGGGGCCCCCCAAAGTGCCAGTAATTCTTTTGTGGCCCTCTTGACACTATTGGCCAGCTCCTGGGTCACCTCGTGCTGATGGAGGCTGGCCTGCCTAAGATGCTGTGGCACCTGCCCCACAGAGGGCTCAGGAGCTGCTTCCGTGTTCGAGGCCCGCATTCTCCACAAGTGTAGGGCTCTTAGAGAGATGGGACACGGAAGACGAGGCACAGAGACGGGATTAGAACAAACAGTGTGGGGGGGTTATGGTTGGATGAATGGAAGGATAGTGAATGGAGGGAAACAGCTGTACTGTTCTCTCAAGACTGTGACCGAATACAAAGCATAATACATACTAAGCAATTTGCCTAAATGTCAACGACACAGTGGTATAAACAAGCAATAAATGTTGTCCAATATGGTACAGTATATATGACTCCCAGTTAGTCAGTATTACACTAACAAACACTGGTTTTGATGGCTCCCATGTTTAGCATTGAATTTCTTTTTCATACACACAGTTTTTATCTACTCTTTACAGGGTAAGTGTCACAACCTGGATTGGAAGCAGACAGACCCGTACGCAGGATAGCTTCAAATGAGGGGGGTTTAATAAATAAATAAGACATATACAAAATGACGATAACTAAAACAATACAACTGACGACATTTAACAGAGACTAGACATGACGAGGGGTAAACGTAACTAATGATTCCGTGCTGCATTCAGCAACGCGGCTCACTTAAATACAATAAAGACAATGACTACATTAGGAACAGGTGATGAAACAGGGAGGAGCAGACGAAGGCGGGGCAGACACGTGACAACAACAATAGCACATGGCCAAAAGTCCGGGCTGAATCATGACAGTAAGATATTCATAGAACAGTTCCGAGAAAATAAATCTTTTCATTTTTTTCTCACACAAATGCTTCTTTAAAGTAAATAATGATATTAAACCCATTTAACCCAGTAAACTTCAACCACGAAAAGTTTTCCTAACAGAGGGAAAAACATGTCTCACACTAAAATCCAACAGTGTTCTGTCTCATTTTATATCAGACTTGTGGATATAAAATAATTAATTTCTTTATACTGACTGAAAGGGTCTAATAAATCGATCAATTACAGTGTACTGTTAAAAGGGTTACCTGAGTGTTAGTGAACATCAGATGAAAAGACCAAACAAAGCAATAAAACAAATATAAGGGCTTGTGTCATGAGCAGGTGCCCATAAGTCAGCAATGCTAACGTGTAACTTTGCTAATTCTGTAAAATGACAAAGACCAAATAAGCTCCAGAACAATCTAATCGTTTAATTTTAGCTATGTTCACTAAATGGTTAAAGAATCTGGTTAAAGAATAAATTAAGGTTCTATGTATCTTTGCCAGCTGCTAACTGCTTAGCCAGCTAATTAGCCAGCTAATCCTTGCTAGCAAAAATATTGTCAACCTTTGCTAGTGTGTAGAGAGCAAACTTTATCTCCTGGTCTTTTATGATTGTTTTGATTGTTAAATCTTTTTACTCAATATATTTTGTGGTCTAGCCTGTCAGAAAAGTTGCTAGCACACTAGCCATAGCCCACAGTGAAAAACTACAGACACAGATATAAGTGTCTTTTTTATAGCACTCGTTTTTGTGTGAGATGTTGTGTGAGAAAAAGCAAATATTTAGAGAAACTTAACAACACTTCTCTTTAATCACTAGTTGTGTAGCTAGCATGAGTTCTCAACAACTTTACACCTGGATAGCATTTACTGTTCTGCCAGAAGATGCAGACTCTTTCTTTATACTTTTATCACTCCACTCTCTCAACTGATTGGCTGTATTTTCTGCCAGTCTCAGTGAATTTGGGATTGTTTTTTATTTGTTTTGTTTTTACAAGGATTCTCGAGATTTAGTTATGAAACTTTATTGTATTTTAACATTGTGAATGCCAACCTAAAGCACTGAACTGGTTGTCCTGTAATAAGGAATGATAATCTTAGACCACACCCTTTAAGTATCCTGTTTGTGTGGACCAGGTTGTAAAGAGGAAGTTATACACTGCAGGGCTCTCAACTTTTGAAGTGTGACATGCCCCCCCCCACCCCCACCCCTTCCAAAAAAAAACAATAATGGGGGAGTTGTTGTGTTCGGTAAGGATCACTGACCGCAATTTAACCAAATACAAAGTATTTGTTTAATTTCCATTTATTAATTTGTGTGTGTGTGTGTGTGTGTGTGTGTGTGAGAGAGAGAGAGAGAGAGAGAGAGAGAGAGATTATGACTGGTGTTGTTTATTGTAAGTGTTTGTTGCCTTTTTGGACTCCTTTATCATTTGTAATGTTGGCTCCCATTTAAAACAGTTCAGCTCAAGCCCAACCATTTTTAGGGTCATAATTGAGGACAACTCACTCATTTTCTACCGCTTATCCGAACTACCTCAGGTCACGGGGAGCCTGTGCCTATCTCAGGCGTCATCAGGCATCAAGACAGGATACACCCTGGATGGAGTGCCAACCCATCGCAGGGCACACACACACACACACACACACACACACTCTCATTCACTCACACAATCACACACTACGGACAATTTTCCAGAGATGCCAATCAACCTACTATGCATATCTTTGGACCGGGCATAAAAAAATGTCTTTGGACAAAGAGAAGAAGAAGAAGAAGAGGAGGAGGAAAAACATACATGTATGTGATATATTTCTAAATACAGCACTATTTAGTTAGTTAGATTTCGAACTCGATATATAATCTATAAATTGTCTTTTTATAGACTATAGAAGACTATAGAATTTATTTGTGTTGTTTGTGAACGTTTTGCACTTTGCATAACGTGTCAGTAGAGGGAAGTGTATTAACACATTATTAAATAAATGAGACTTGGTAACAGTACATGAAAAATCCCACACTTACACCTGCATTAACAGTAATTAATACTAATAATGTTGATGTTTAAATTAGAAAACAATTAATGAATTCATGCATTAATAAACACCTTAAATACATGTTTATAAGTTAAGATATTCATGAATATGTAGTTGTAAACTAAATCAAACCTACTCTGTCAAAAAATAAAATATAAATCATGTTGTAGTACACTGGTTTTAAATGTTAATAGGGTCTGCAAAATGAATAAATGTTACTATATTTATTTCACTCTTGTGTGGAAAGGAGCAATGCCCTAGTGTTTCACCAATTATGTTCTAGAACTACAGTGGGGTTTGAAGATAAATTAATGAATTATGACACAGTATGTGTTGAGATGAAATTCTCCTTCTATATACATTCGACAAAAGTATTCACAGTGATGTTTGTATATGCAGCTGCATGTTGCAAACTATATCAATCAACTTTATCCCTATGTGTTAAATAACATTAACATGAATGAATAATTATGTGCTAACACATTTGAATATTGTGCTGTCTGTATTTCTATATGGATTTAACCACACAACACTTTGACTTTTTATTGTTTATTTATTTCATTATTTAAAGTTTGAAGGAGATAGACCGTAGTCATCCACTGATCTTCTGTCGGTTTCTGATAGCTCTGATTTTGTTTTTTAATGGATATTACTTTGGGATAATCTGCAGGACTTGGATTCGCTTCGGATCATACACACAGTCCTCCTCTAAACCACTGGCCACCATTCCACAGTTGGGAGGCACCCAGGCTGTGTCATAACCATGCTGATGCCATGTTGTCTGCAAGGGATGGCCCTGATAATCGATCCTCTTCACCTTTCCCACTCGTACGTTCACCTTGAGGACCGCTAGCTTCTGTTGTCTGCCATTCCGTGGATAATTAGAGGCTTTCTGTAAACTGCGGCTTAAATAGACCCCAGGACCGAGCATGCCATTTAAAGAGCGGATGAAGCCTCCGGCTTGGATCTTCAGAGCATTAGCCCATGTAGTGCCATGATACATAATGAAAGACCTGTGACGGGGATAGCCTGGACGATAACAACGGCAGTCAGCCATCAGCTCATCTTCGGGTTTCTGAAGACCTTCCTCCAACTCATTATGATATTCTTCTAATTCTCTATTTTGAAAAAACAAAAAAAAAACAAAAAAAAAACAACAGATTAATTGAAATATATAATTTAGGTGACGGTATTTTATTCAGAATGTATAATAACACATTATTTTATATTTTATATATTTTAATAGGTTATTCAGTCATCACATATGGACAGGTTATAAATATTGCTATTCAAAGAGTTAATTAGAGACTTGTCACCAAAACACTTACCCAGAATAGCCAAGATGAAAGTCATCCTCCACTTCACCATCCATCTTCTCATCAGATTCCAGCATTTATTCTATCTTCTCAAAAGCCACTGAATCTGTGAAATGAACATGGCTTTTCATTTTGCTATTGTCATTTAGAAGCTGTTTAGTTTGGGAATGGGGTTTGAAATGATCGTTGCAGGAATAAACTTTTGACCAGAATAATTGGTGTCAATTGATATTACTTTAAACAAAGTACTCCATTTTTATTCAGTACCACCATGATTTAGAAGATATTTACATGTTTCCCATATGACAAAATAACAAATTACCTCACTTATCCTGTTTAAAAGTTTACACCCCCTTGGCTCTTAGTGCTGTAATCATGTTGCCTTCTTGCTCAGCGGTCAATGTTTGCAACAACATGAGTCACATAACAACTGCTGGATAGGAGTCAAATATACAGAAGAGGATTTTTCTAAAGAACTATGGGCAGTTTAACTGTTCAAAACAACAGCTGTTGATCATCCAGGTAATATGATACAGTATAAAGAATCAAGAGTGGGTTTTGCTAAAAATCATATGGGGATATTGGCAAATGGAAATTGCACAAGTTGCTACAAATGCATGACGTTTCAAGACTTGCTAAAAAACATGTTTAATTTTAAACATGCTGGTGTATCCTGGATTGAAACATATACTCAGGTTTATTTAATGCATACTGTAGTATATTAGCAATAAAATTATTTGCATTGACATATTCAAATGGTTAAGTCCACGATTAAAGATTAAGGCTTAATGCATTTGCAGAGAGAGAGAGAGAGAGAGAGAGAGAGAGAGAGAGAGAGAAATTATATAAATGTCTAAAGAGAATCTAAACTTACCTGTGCCAGCTCTCATATACTGTATCATGTGGCTGCTTCTCGTATATCATGTGGCTACTACTTATAAAACAACGCACATGATGACTCAGTAGTACCGCCTTTAATATTGGCAAATTTGTAACCTGTATCTATCCAGAAAAAAGGTTCAGTTTCTAAAGAACGCAACGTTTGTGGTGAAGCTTTTCCCTTGTGTGAGGACATGGAAGATTTGCTGTCTAATTCAACATCTGCTTAATGTTTCTATGCCTTCTCAGTATTCTGACAGAGAATCAGTTGAGTATTAAAACAGGAAAAAAAAAGCCAAAATGAGCACATGAAGCTCTAGCGGTGTTTCTCTAGACCATGTGAAGCTCTAGTAGTGTTTCTCTAGACGATGTGACGTTCTAGTAATGTTTCTCTAGATCATGTGAAGCTCTAGTAATGTTTCTCTAGATCATGTGAAGCTCTAGTAGCATTTCTCTAGACGATGTGAAGTTCTAGTAGTTTTTCTCTAGAACATGTGAAGCTCTAGTACTGTTTCTCTAGGACAAGTGAAGCTCTTGTAGTGTTTCTCTAGACCGTGTGAAGCTCTAGTAGTGTTTGTCTAGACAATGTGAAGTTCTAGTAGTTTTTCTCTAGAACATGTGAAGCTCTAATAGTGTTTCTCTAGGACATGTGAAGCTCTTGTAGTGTTTCTCTAGGACATGTGAAGCTCTTAGTAGTATTTCTCTATGATACAAGCATTGATCTAAGAAACAAAGGTTTCATGTTATTTACTTACCACACTGCAAGAATTATACAGGACAGTGTTGTGTTGTGCTTTGGTTAAATGTCATCAGAAAAGTACACAGGCCTAGCTGGCATAAAGCAAGGCATAATAATACCTGCTAAGGTGTCCTAAAGATCAGAAGCATACAACTGCGACCTTTCAAAGCAGCTAGCAAGCAAACTCAACAGATTAACTGATTAATCAATACTCTAGTAATTCTAAAATGTAATAAGACACCAAAAAAAAAACAGCAACAAAGAAGTAGAGTAGGTTTGAAAGGCTATGCATGTAAACACAGAATTAATTACATAATATTTGGCAACACAGTTTTTTTGACTGCTTTTTTTGACTTTTGTCTTTTGACTACAAAATTTATAAACCTAATTACAAAATCTAATTACAAAAAAGTCTATATATGGTTTCAAGGTTGCGTGCCTGTTCGAAAGGTAAAAGGGAGCTTGAATCCTGAGTAATTGAATCTTAAAGTGATTTAAGATTAACCAATAAAACCATTTACATTACCATTCATCCAAGTTGTGTCAAGTTACGAACACAGCTGGCTTTGAGAAGAGGCTTGTGTGAAATGTCTTAATAAAGAAAATGGAGAAAGAAGTCATTACTAGTCTGTTGACATAAACTATATATATATATACATATATAGTAGGGCTTTTAGAGAGGTGGGACACGGAAGAAGAGGTACAGAGACGGGATTAGAGCAAACAGTGGGGTGGTATTTATTTTCTTCTCAGATTAATGCAGCAAAAAGTCAGGAAAAGGAGAAAAAGTAAATAGTGCCTTCCTTTAAGGGGCTGTAGGGGTGTTTGGGCAAAAGTTCACGCTCCAAACCTAGGCAGCAGGAGGGGGACAGCAGTGTAAAGGTGAAGCAGTCCTCTCCAGGAGCGTAGTGTAGGCTCAGTGGGCAAAAGAAAGTCCTGGATCAGCTGGATGTGTCTGTAAAAGACAACAAGCATTAGTCCCGTTAGGCACGCCCCCTTTTCCCCTCTCTAGCCGCTGAGCTTTGCTTCCTGCTGTGCTTTCCCTCTGGAGGGTGAATGCTCCAGCCGCGCTCCTGATTGACTCGCTTTCAATCCCCGCAGCGCTGGCCATGGTTCTGAAGTTAGGGAGCTGGCGCTTAGCGCCTTTTACACTCTCCCTCTTCTTGGCTGCTGATACAGTGGGCAAAGAGCGTTTTTTCCTCCATGAATTTGTGGCGGTGCATGTGCAACCCCTCCTTTGCTCTGAGCCCCCGCCTGGTAGCAGACATTCCCAGAGGGCGTAGCGCCTTGAGTGGCCATTGGCATTTCCGTGCCGGCTCCTTCCCCTTCGAACTCCTGCGAAAGGATGGCTCCTAGCCCCGTTTAGGACACACCCATCTGTAGCGTGAAGGGGCGATCGAAATCTGGATTCTGCAGTACTGGCTGGGTGGTGAGGGCCTCCTTGAGCTGGCAGAATGCCCGTACTGTGCCGTCCGTTCAGTGCACACGGTCTGGCTGACTTTTCTATGTTAGATCTGAAAGGGGGGGGCAGCTAAAGAGGAGAAGTTAGGCAGAAAGCGTCTGTTATAGCCCGCCAATCCCAAAAAGGCCCGTACCTGTTTCTTTGAAGTGGATCAGGGTATTCTCTCATGGCTTGGACTTTTTTCTCCTGGGGCTTTAGCAGCCCTGGATCTCATTGTGCACCAGCACTGTACATCCTGGACGGGATGAGGAGACATCCACAAACTGGTCCAAAAGCTCTGTGAGGTTGTGCTGTTGGGCTGGTGTGAGATCATCTCCCCTCCTTACTAGGGCATGCTCTTGGGGATCTGTGTGGAGGGAGGCAAATGCAGGCACCACAGCCGGCAGGGAATCCATTTTTTCAAAATGTTGATGTGATATAATTTGGTGTCTGCACGCTTACCTGGCTGTTGCAACCGATAGTTTACAGGTCCCACCTTCTCAAGGACTGTACAGTAAATGGGCCCTGCCACTTCACCAGGAATTTTCGGGCCTCGCTAGGAACGAGTTGCATTACTTGCTCCCCAGGGCGAAGTTCCCTAGCCTGGGCGGGCCAATTGTACGTCTTTTGCTGCGCACGCTGGGCTGCTTCTAGGTGTTCCTTCACGATGGGCCCCACACGCTCGATCCGAGCCTGCGTGTCCTGGACAAAGTCGATGACGGAGCGGAAGTAGTAGGGTTGCTCATCCCAGGCCTCCTGGGCTATGTCCAGCATGCCCCGAGGGTGCCATCCAAACAGGAGTTAGAGTAAGAGGAGTTAGAAGCCTGTGGATGCCTGTGCGTTTCCCGGACAGCAAAGAGGACGTAAGGAAGAAGGAGGTCCCAATTACATCCTTTCTGGACTACCACCTTTCGTAGCATCCGCTTCAGGGTTTGGTTGAAACGTTTTATCAATCCATCTGTCTGGGGGTGGTAGATGGACGTCCTCAGGTGTTTGACCTGCAACAGCTGACACAGATCCATCATTAATTTTGACATGAATGGCGTACCTTGGTCGCTGAGAATGTCCTTGGGGATCCCGGCTCTGCTGAAGAGCAGGAGCAGCTCTCTGGCCACATTCTGGGAGGTGGACTTCTGAAGTGGGACCGCCTCGGGGTAGCGGGTTTCATAGTCCACTATAACTGGGATGTATTCATTTCCTCGTGTAGACTTTGGTAGTGGCCCGATGAGGTCCATGCCAAACCTTTCAAATGGTACGCCAATAATAGGAAGGGGAATAAGGGGGGCCGGCGCTGGCTTCTGGAAGGATGTCCGCTGGCATGTGGCACAGGCCCTGCAAAAGCCCAGGACCTCTGCGTTCATTCCCGGCCATGTAAATCGATCCCGCAGCTTTTCTAGCATGTTCTTGGGTCCAAGATGGACCCCCAAGGGGTGCGTGTGGGCTAGGTGGAGCAGGAGCGGAGTATGCTGGCTTGGGTTCTCCTCTCCTGTCTGTGTGGAAGTAGAGAAGCCTATACCTCACCAGGAAGTACGGCGGAAGGGAGTGGCCGGGCGGGATCGGTGTTTACTCTCTCTCCCAAACCCGTTCGGACGCTTGTTGTTGTCTGGGTTGGGGGTGGCGGGGGCTGGCCTGGAAGTCTCTTCAAGCCTCCCGGGCAATTTCTAGGGTGGCCTTGGCGTGTTCAAGGATGCTCAGGAATTTCCTCTTTTACTGCCTCATAATCTCGGGCGCTCTCTGGATCCAGTGCATAATCCGCTAGTTGAGCGTCTCCACTAAGCAGCGGGGCTAGGGCGTTGGCCCAGTCCCACTTAAGCCAGCCCTCCCGGTCCGAGTATGCTCGAAGGTGTCCAGGAACGCCTCCACGTCGTGACCACGTTGTGGCCCTCTTGACACTATTGGGCAGCTCCTGGGTCACCTCGTGCTGATGGAGGCTGGCCTGCATAAGATGCTGTGGCACCTGCCCCACAGAGGGCTCAGGAGCTGCTTCCGTGTTCGAGGCCCGCATTCTCCACCAGTGTAGGGCTCTTAGAGAGATGGGACACGGAAGAAGAGGCACAGAGACGGGATTAGAACAAACAGTGTGGGGGGGGTTATGGTTGGATGAATGGAAGGATAGTGAATGGAGGGAAACAGCTGTACTGTTCTCTCAAGACTGTGACCGAATACAAAGCATAATACATACTAAGCAATTTGCCTAAATGTCAACAACACAGTGGTATAAACAACCAATAAATGTTGTCCAATATGGTACAGTATATATGACTCCCAGTTGCTCAGTATTACACTAACAAACCCTGGTTTTGATGGCTCCCATGTTTAGCATTGAATTTCTTATTCATACACACAGTTTTTATCTACTCTTTACAGGGTAAGATATTCATAGAACAGTTCCGAGAAAATAAATCTTTTCATTTTTTTCTCACACAAATGCTTCTTTAAAGTAAATAATGATATTAAACCCTTTTAACCCAGTAACCTTCAACCACGAAAAGTTTATCCTAAGAGAAGGAAAAACATGTCTCACACTAAAATCCAACAGTGTTCTGTCTCATTTTATATCAGACTTGTGGATATAAAATAATTAATTTCTTTATACTGACTGAAAGTGTCTAATAAATCGATCAATTACAGTGTACTGTTAAAAGGGTTACCTGAGTGTTAGTGAACATCAGATGAAAAGACCAAACAAAGCAATAAAACAAATATAAGGGCTTGTGTCATGAGCAGGTGCCCATAAGTCAGCAATGCTAACGTGTAACTTTGCTGATTCTGTAAAATGACAAAGACCAAATAAGCTCCAGAACAATCTAATCATTTAATTTCAGCTATGTTCACTAAATGGTTAAAGAATCCGGTTAAAGAATAAATTAAGGTTCTATGTATCTTTGCCAGCTGCTAACTGCTTAGCCAGCTAATTAGCCAGCTAATCCTTGCTAGCAAAAATATTGTCAACCTTTGCTAGGGTGTAGAGAGCAAACTTTATCTCCTGGTCTTTTATGAATGTTTTGATTGTTAAATCTTTGTACTCAACATATTTTGTGGTCTAGCCTGTCAGAAAAGTTGCTAGCACATTAGCCATAGCCCACAGTGAAAAATTACAGACACAGATATAAGTGTCTTTTTAATAGCACTCGTTTTTGTGTGAGATGTTGTGTGAGAAAAAGCAAATATTTAGAGAAACTTAACAACACTTCTCTTTAATCACTAGTTGTGTAGCTAGCATAAGTTCTCAACAACTTTACACCTGGATAGCATTTACTGTTCTGCCAGAAGATGCAGACTCTTTCTTTATACTTTTATCACTCCACTCTCTCAACTGATTGGCTGTATTTTCTGCCAGTCTCAGTGGATTTGGGATTGTTTTTTATTTGTTTTGTTTTTACAAGGATTCTTGAGATTTAGTTATGAAACTTTATTGTATTTTAACATTGTGAATGCCAACCTAAAGCACTGAACTGGTTGTCCTGTAATAAGGAATGATAATCTTAGACCACACCCTTTATGTATCCTGTTTGTGTGGACCAGGTTGTAAAGAGGAAGTCATACACTGCAGGGCTCTCAACTTTTGAAGACAGGCAAGCGTGACATGCCAAACCCCACCCCCCCCCTTCCAAAAAAAAAAAAAACAATAATGGGGGAGTTGTTGTTTTCGGTAAGGATCACTGACTGCAATTTAACCAAATTCAAAGTATTTGTTTAATTTCCATTTATTAATTTGTGTGGGGGGGGCACGGTGGCTTAGTGGTTAGCACGTTCGCCTCACACCTCCAGGGTCGGGGTTCGATTCCCGCCTCCACCTTGTGTGTGTGGAGTTTGCATGTTCTCCCCGTGCCTCGGGGGTTTCCTCCGGGTACTCCGGTTTCCTCCCCCGGTCCAAAGACATGCATGGTAGGTTGATTGGCATCTCTGGAAAATTGTCCCTAGCGTGTGATTGTGTGAGTGAATGAGAGTGTGTGTGTGTGCCCTGCGATGGGTTGGCACGCCGTCCAGGGTGTATCCTGCCTTGATGCCCGATGACGCCTGAGATAGGCACAGGCTCCCCGTGACCCGAGGTAGTTCGGATAAGCGGTAGAAGATGAATGAATGAATGAATAATTTGTGTGGTGTGTGTGGTGTGTGTGTGAGTGTGTGTGTGTGAGAGAGAGAGAGAGAGTATGACTGGTGTTGTTTATTGTAAGTGTTTGTTGCCTTTTTGGACTCCTTTATCATTTGTAATGTTCCCATTCCCATTTAAATGGCTCCCATTTAAAACAGTTCAGCTCAAGCCCAGCCATTTTTAGGGTCATGATTGAGGACAACTCACTCATTTTCTACCGCTTATCCAAACTACCTCGGGGCACGGGGAGCCTGTGCCTATCTCAGGCCTCACGGCAGGATACACCCTGGACGGAGTGCCAACCCATCGCAGGGCACACACACACACACTCTCATTCACTCACACAATCACACACTACGGACAATTTTCCAGAGATGCCAATCAACCTACCATGCATGTCTTTGGACCGGGGAGAAAACCGGAGTACCCGGAGGAAACCCCCGAGGCACGGGGAGAGCATGCAAACTCCACACACACAAGGCGGAGGCGGGAATCGAACCCCCAACCCTGGAGGTGCGAGGCGAACATGCTAACCACTAACCCACCGTGCCCCCTTGTTACTGTGTCAGTAGTAACAAATTTCAGTAGTGTCTAGATCATAAGTATGTCTGAGTGCAACACAAGCAGAACTATGAGAGATTCTATTGTTTGGTGAAAATGCTGGAAATGCTGTGGTTGTGACTGATGATGGGAAATTTGACATAAAAAAACAAAAAGAAGAAGAAGAAGAAGAGGAGGAGGAGGAACAACATACGTGTATGTGATATATTTCTAAATACAGCACTATTTAGTTAGTTAGATTTTGAACTCGATATATAATCTATAAATTGTCTTTTAATAGACTATAGAAGACTATAGAATTTATTTGTGTTGTTTGTGAACGTTTTGCACTTTGCATAACGTGTCAGTAGATGGAAGTGTATTAACACATTATTAAATAAATAAGACTTGGTAACAGTACATGAAAAATCCCACACATACACCTGCATTAACACTAATTGATACTAATAGTGTTGATGTTTAAATTAGAAAACAATTAATGAATTCATGCATTAATAAACACCTTAAATACATGTTTATAAGTTAAGATATTCATGAATACAGTATGTAGTTGTAAACTAAATCAAACCTACTCTGTCAAAAAATAAAATATAAATCATGTTGTAGTACACTGGTTTTAAATGTTAATAGGGTCTGCAAAATGAATAAATGTTACTATATTTATTTCACTCTTGTGTGGAAAGGAGCAGTACCCTAGTGTTTCACCAATTGCAGTACGTACTAGAACTACAGTGGGGTTTGAAGATAAATTAATGAATTATGACACAATATGTGTTGAGATGAAATTCTCCTTCTATATACATTCGACAAAAGTATTCACAGTGATGTTTGTATATGCAGCTGCATGTTGCAAACTATATCAATCAACTTTATCCCTATGTGTTAAATAACATTAACATGAATGAATAATTATGTGCTAACACATTTGAATATTGTGCTGTCTGTTTTTCTATATGGATTTAACCACACAACACTTTGACTTTTTATTGTTTATTTATTTCATTATTTAAAGTTTGAAGGAGATAGACCGTAGTCATCCACTGATCTTCTGTCGGTTTCTGATAACTCTGATTTTGTTTTTTAATGGATATTACTGTGGGATAATCTGCAGGACTTGGATTCGATTCGGATCATACACACAGTCCTCCTCTAAACCACTGGCTACCATTCCACAGTTGGGAGGCACCCAGGCTGTGTCATAACCATGCTGATGCCATGTTGTCTGCAAGGGATGGCCCTGATAATCGATCCTCTTCACCTTTCCCACTCGTGCATTCACCTTGAGGACTGCTAGCTTCTGTTGTCTGCCAATCAGTGGATATTTAGAGGCTTTCTCAAAACTGCGGCTTAAATAGACCCCAGGGCCGAGCATGCCATTTAAAGAGGGGATGAAACCTCCAGCTTGGATCTTCAGAGCATTAGCCCATGTAGTGCCATGATACATAATGAAAAACCTGTGACCGGGATAGCCTGGATGATAACAACGGCTGACAGTTATCAACTCATCTTCGGGTTTCTGAAGACCTTCCTCCAACTCATTATGATATTCTTCTAATTCTCTATTTTGAAAAAACAAAACAAACAAACAAAAAAAACAGATTGATTGAAACATATAATTTAGGTCACAGTATATTATTCAGAATGTATAATAACACATTATTTTATATTTTATATATTTTAATAGGTTATTCAGTCATCACATATGGACAGGTTATAAATATTGCTATTCAAAGAGTTAATTAGAGACTTAATTAGAGACACCAAAACACTTACCCAGAATAGCCAAGATGAAAGTCATCCTCCATTTCACCATCCATCTTCTCATCAGATTCCAGCATTTATTCTATCTTCTCAAAAGCCACTGAATCTGTGAAATGAACATGGCTTTTCATTTTGCTATTGTCATTTAGAAGCTGTTTAATTTGGGAATGGGGTTTGAAATGATTGTTTAGGGAATAAACGTTTGACCAGAATAATTGGTGTCAATTGATATTACTTTAAACAAAGTACTCCATTTTTATTCAGTACCACCATGATTTAGAAGATACTTACATGTTTCCCATATGACAAAATAACAAATTACCTCACTTATCCTGTTTAAAAGTTTACACCCCCTTGGCCCTTAGTGCTATAATCATGTTGCCTTCTTGCTCAGCGGTCAATGTTTGCAAACAACATCGGATAGGAGTCAAATATGCAGAAGAGGATTTTTCTAAAGAACTATGGGCAGTTTAACTGTTCAAAACAACAGCTGTTGATCATCCAGGTAACATGATACAGTTTAAAGAATCAAGAGTGGGCTTTGCTAAAAATCATATGGGGATATTGGCAAATAAAAATTGCACAAGTTGCTACAAATGCATGACTTTTCAAGACTTGCTAAAGAACATGTTTAAGTTTAAACATGCTGGTGTATCCTGGATTGAAACATATACTGAGGTTTATTTAACGCATACTGTAGTATATTAGCAATAAACGTATTTGCATTGACATATTCAAATGATTTAAGTCCACGATTAAAGATCAAGGCTTAATGCATTTGCGCATTTGCAGAGAGAGAGAGAGAGAGAGAGAGAGAGAGAGAGAGAGAGAGAGAGAGAGAGAGGGAAATTCTATAAATGTCTAAGAGAATCTAAACTTACCTGTGCCCGCTTCACACCTCTCTTTTGATTCTCTCTTATATCATGTGGCTACTACTTATAAAACAACGCACATGATGACTCAGCAATACCGCCTTTAGTCTTGGCAAATTTGTAAAGAAAGCAACATTTGTGGTGAAGCTTTTTCCTTGTATGAGGACATGGAAGATTTGCTGTCTGATTCAACATCTGCTTAATGTGTCTATGCCTTTTCAGTATTCTGACAGAGAATCATTTGAGTATTAAAACAGAAAAAAAGCCAAAATGAACACATGAAGCTCTAGCAGTGTTTCTCTAGACCATGTGAAGCTCTATTAATGTTTCTCTAGACCGGGTGAAGCTCTAATAGTGTTTCTCTAGGACATGTGAAGCTCTAGTAGCATTTCTCTAGACCATGTGAAGTTCTAGTAGTTTTTCTCTAGAACATGTGAAGCTCTAGTACTGTTTCTCTAGGACATGTGAAGCTCTTGTAGTGTTTCTCTAGACTATGTGAAGCTCTAGTAGTGTTTGTCTAGACCGGGTGAAGCTCTAATAGTGTTTCTCTAGGACATGTGAAGCTCTTGTAGTGTTTCTCTAGGATACAAGCATTAATCTCAGAAACAAAGGTTTCATGTTATTTACTTACCACACTGCAAGACTTATACAGGACAGTGTTGTGTTGTGCTTTGGTTAAATGTCATCAATAAAGTACACAGGCCTAGCTGGCATAAAGCAAGGCATAATAACACCCCTGCTGAGGTGTCCTAAAGATCAGAAGCATACAACTGCGGCCCTTCAAAGCAGCTAGCAAGCAAACTCGACAGCATTCTGCTACAGTTCATTTTACTGGTTTTGGCTACAGCTTTCTCATCAAACTCATATATTGCATTGTATTTTTATATCATCTAACATTGCAATGTAGACACAGTGTCACTCAGCTCTTATCAGCTTGTGCATTTGCACACATGTGGCAACTTTCTCACTGTGCGTTAAGCCGTACTTAAGCAGTAATTACAAGTCTTTGTTGAGATCATTCATTCTAGTTATTTGTTAAGAAGGCTAAGATTCCTTAGAAACTTAAACATTAAAGTAAATTTTTCGGCTGTATTTTCTTCTACCTTTGTGTTATTTCCCTTTGAAAGTTGTGTTCATATCGCAGATATCTGATTGTGGACTATGGACTCTTTTATCTTTTTTCCTATGAATGCATCTCTGATTAATCAGTACTCTAGTAGTTCTAAAACATAGACACACAAAAAAAGCAACAAAGAAGTAGAGTAGGTTTGAAAGGCTATGCATGTAAACACAGAATTAATTACATAATATTTGCCAACCCAGTTTTTTGACTACTTAAGGCAAAATTTATAAACCAAGAAAATCTAATTTCAAAAAAGTTCATATACTGTATGGTTTCAAGGTTGTGTGCCTGTTTGGAAGGTAAAAGGGAGCTTGAATCCTGATAAGAGA
The DNA here is from genome assembly GCF_030014155.1 of Tachysurus vachellii. NCBI lineage: Eukaryota > Metazoa > Chordata > Actinopteri > Siluriformes > Bagridae > Tachysurus > Tachysurus vachellii. The sequence goes on from NC_083466.1 coordinate 3,873,023, forward strand.
TTTAAGATTAAGAAGAAAAGAATTTACATTACCATTCATCCAAGTTGTGTCAAGTTATGAACACAGCTGGCTTTGAGTAGAGGATCATGTGAAATGTCTTAATAAAGGAAATGTAGAAATAAATCATTAACAGTCTGTTGACAGAAACTGAAATATATATAAAGATAAGAAACCTCAATGCTAGTCCAACATTATTTGACCTGCCAACAGTCATTTTATTTGTGTTGGTTAGCATAATGACATGCATTTCTGTCATGCCACATCGAGCACGATCGTACGCTAGCAGGTAGATTTAAAACCAGAATGTCTTTCCATGAATCAAATCATATACAGTTCGTCAAATAAGGTTAAAATTCAGTAATTAATAATTTGAGAGCAACAACAACATTAACAAGTTACTTACAACTGTAGACAAAGTTGCCATGAAGTTTGTACACCATTTTTGTAAGCTGAGACGCTTAAGAATATATGTTGTCATTTCCAGTAAGGGAACATACTGTAATAAGCATTGAATGTTGTAGAGCACTGACATCTGAGCTAGGAAACTGATTGAAACACACCCTAACTCTAAAATTAACCTCAGTAACTAATAAAGTACATCAATAACGTTGGCAAAACGGTATCATTAACATTCAATTCATGTTAGTGTTCTTAATGTGCTATTCTTTTTTCTTATTTTATATATAATTTTAGAATTTAATTAGGTTGCGTTTTTATCTGGGTCGAGATCGACAGTATGATTTGGATTGTTTTGAGATTAGAAATGTTTCTCTGACAACAAAAGAAACTGTATTCGAATTTAAAATTACGTAGAAAAAACACAAGATGCAATAAAATAGATAAAATGCTAGATAAAAATGCTTAAACACAGTAATAGCTATCTATAGGCGTATGGACAAAACTAATACAGTTTTGTGGTTTTGTACTTAATTTAAAAAATATTCCTAAACAATTTTCCTCATCATTTTTTTTCTTTAGTGAAGTAATTGATTTTCTTTCACAGTGTTGAATTACTAGTGAACGCAGTTTAATAACAGAAGAAACACTGTTACAATGCAGTGGGTATGGATTTTGAAACACGCACAGACCATCACTTTTATTTACTGCTTCTTGATTTTATTAAATGATCAAATAAAATAAAATTCATGGTACAAGAAGGTACATGGTACATGGTTCATACGCTTGTGTACATACAGTACACAAAAACCATACACATCAGCTCTGGACTAATTTGGGATAATCTCCAGGACTTGGATTCGCCTTGGATCATACACACAGTCCTCCTCTAAACCACTGCCCACCATTCCACAGTTAGGAGGTACCCAGGCTGTGTCATATCCATGCTCATGCCATGTCTTCTGCAGGGGATGGCCTTGTTTATTGATTTTCTTCACTAAACCTACTCGTACATTTACTTTGATAACAGATAGCCTCTGATGTCGTCCGTTTAGTGGATATCGAGATGCTTTCCTATAATCACGGCTTAAATAGACCCCACGGCCGAGCATGCCATCTAAAGAGGGGGTGAAGCCTTCAGATAGGATCTTCGTGGCATTAGCCCATGTAGTGCCGTGATACATGACGTAGGTCCTGTGTTCAACGTAGATTCGACAGGGACGAAGGCGGTCATCCACCACGTTTCCTCTTATGTAGTTATACTCATCATCCACCTCCGTATGATATGCTTCTAAGCCACTGGAAAAAATAAGATATATTACACACTTGCACAGGTAAATTTAGAGCTGTTTTCAATGGTGATTTAACACTGAACTTGCATGCTCAGACCTGAGACACAACTACAAGTTTGAGCACTACACAGATTGACATAGCATAAGCTGTGATGCCTAAGTTACAGTATGTATGCTCTTGGATTTAAGCCTATTTTTCTTCTTGATACTGGCCTGAACAAGAAGCAGCACGAATTCGGACATTTTGACACATCGGTAATATATCAACCTGAAATGTATGTTTGGGTCTCTATCGTCATTTGTAACTTCATTCACCATCACAGCACAGATTTTCTGGATTAAGTGCTATTTTATAAGCTAATAAATTGTAAGGGAATTGTAGAAGCCATGTTGTTAAATTAAATCGATTAAATTGAATCAGACCCTGTGTCATGACTGACGCTATGGAAACGATTCTTTGTGGAAGTTGTGTCTGAAGCTCTGTGTGAAATCACACTGATTTATTGGATGTAAGTCATGTGACAAAGTGGAGTTTACCAGCAAGACCATAAAAGGGCATTCACGTCACATTACTCCAGCTTCTACTTGTCTGAGTGGACAAGAGCAACTGAACACCCGGAGTGTGGCAAATGACACAGCAACTCGTTCCAGAGAGACCATGGAACAGGCATGTGACTCAAAGCAATGGCTGCCACATATACCCCAATGTAAAGGGTGAAGGGCAACCAAAGAGACATGTCTGCAGGGCAGTGAACTAGATATTGACAACCCTGATTACCAGAGACAAAGTTCAATGTACAGTAGTCTCCACAACCTTATGTTGGTAGAACAGAGTCTAGGAGTTGGTCCCCCTCAAGAGCCAGACCAAGAGGTTCCAAATCTCAGGACATGGCTAACAAATTACCCCCTGCACCTTTGAGGGGAGATTTCTCCTGACAGGAATATTCCAAGGAGCACTGTGCAAGCTGCCACTACTGGGCCCCTAAGCAAGGCCCTTAACCCTCAATTTCTCAGTTGTATAAAATGAGATAAAATTTTGTACTATTAAAAGTTGTTCTGGATAAAACTGTCTGCCAAATACAGTACCAAATACCATAAATTTACAGAAGGGAAATTAGGTCCAGACTCAGCTGGGCCAATGAGGCACCACTACTATAAGGTTGCTGTGCCCTGGCTAGGTCCCCTGTGAGCAGAGATATCAGGGAAACCTTACAAATGGAACCCCGGCTACATTTGTACCATAGAATCCTGCGCCAGAGGGGGTGGTAAAAAGAAAAAAAGCCACAGGGGACAGTGGGTCAACTGGGTCAGTGGGTCAGAGGTGAACAAAGCCACTTTTGCCTAGCCAAATATTTTTGTATATTTTTATGCTTATTTCACCACCTACAGGTGGAGATGGCATTCCCCAGCCCTCAGCATAATGCCTGCTTCCTTATCATGTGCTCTGGAGAGTAAATATCTCTCAGAAAGAGAAATCTGGTGCAAAATCTGGTGCACCAACCTAAACAGAGGGGGCAAACAAAGACCACCCTAATGATTTGTGTATAGTGGACCACCAAAGGTTGCATGTGAGTTTCAGGAGAAAGTGTTTTATCACTAGATACACAGAACCCATCTTCAGGCAATCTGTGTGCCACAAGAGACAAGAGCTCTTCCAGATGCCATGGGCAAGGCAGTAGCTCCCAAGCATCTCTTTATCCCTAGGCATTGCCGCATACCCGTGTTCATCTAGGCCCACAATGGCTGAATAATTAGCAGTGACCGAAGAGAGACCAAAAGTTAGGTAGCTTTTGTCAAGCTAACTGAGTGAACAGGGTTAACCTTTTCATTACATGATATGAACAATTACTTATTTCTGGTTATAACATATAAATTGTCCTCTAATCATGGAACTGCTATCATTAGATTCAATTAGGCATTCAGAGTTTAATGAATTGTGGTTTAAGACGCTGAATTTTACAAACACCGTGCTCCAAAACACAATAATTGTCATTGTCTTTTTTCCATCTCCAACTTAAGTGCTTACACACTTACTAAATAATTGTTTGTATCTTTTTATTCATGCATGCAGGCAAGGTTTTCCTTATTTATTTATTTTTTTTTGCTTGAACCCTGATATTTTTAACAGAAAAAACAAACAACCAATATTTTCCTCTTCAGTCTGCATTTTCTATACCTGATTACCTTTATTCAGACTTAAAGGCAAGTTGTGCCTAAAGGCAGTGTATAGACACTATTAAAAGGTTTCTGTATGTTTTCCATCTCTTCATAACATCAGGTTTTTCTTGCATTTACTGTATTACACCATGATGTGCAACCCAAACACAGACACACACACACTCACCTTACATACTCATGATCATCAAAGTCATCATCCTCCATCTCAATTATGAGCTTGTGTGAGATCTTCTTAATTAAATCTATGGCACAGAATATATTTTTATTTCACTAACAATTTCACATAAGTAGATCATTCCTTTAATGGCATAAAAATATGTCTACAGTACATATCTAGGTGTTGCAGTATTTGAAGGCCAATTGGCTAAATGTCTCGATTCATACAGTATGTATTTATTACTAAATACAAAAGTACTAGCTAGAAATGCACGTACTTCCACTTTATCGCAATTTATTAAACAATTGCCTGCAATGACACTATACAGAACTGTAGCTAAAAGTACAGTATATTTCAGGTGTAGTTCAAGTTCAAGTTCAACTTTATTTGTATAGCACATTTACAAACAGCCACATGGCTGACCAAAGTGCTTCACAGTGCGTTTGACATACACACACATACAGTACACTTAAGAATACACACATGCACAAAGTAGTTCAAGAAATTAAAATAAGAATTCTTAAAAAAATATATGTATATATGTAAATATATATATAAATCAATAAATAATAAATAAAATAACCAGTGTAAAAGAAGGTGAGATAAATAAAACTATAAACCAGATATAAACAGACATAAACGTAAATTTTTTGTTTGTTTGTTGTTTTTTCAAATAACACTAGGGTTCAATTCGTTCCCTTCAGGATTGTGCAAATTTGCCATTACAAAAATGAAACAAACTCCATGAAATTCTGAGGTCCATAAAATTTTTAAAAATTACTGCAAATTTTCGGCCGATTTTTGCATCATTACAGCGTGCATTCAAGCAAAGCCTTTTTTAAGTTCGTGTTACGTTGAACTGAGTACAGCTTATCACATAAAATAGTGTCTTCACTGATAGAAGAAGAATCTGGTGCTTACTATTTTTTATATTTGTAGTTTTCTGTTAACAAATGCAAATTCTGCAAAACAAACAAACAAATAAATAAATAATTTAGGGAAAAACCTCACAAAAAGAATTAGTGATAATCTACTATATAAATTTAAGATTAATATACATTTTATATAGAAAGAGAGAGATTACATAAACATGTTTCATAATCTAAACTTACCTGTGCTGATGGTAAAAATCTTCAGACTATGTGGGGCTTCTTATATAGCTAGCAATGGCCATAATGACTCACAGGTTTTGTTTCACTTTTGAAATTAACCCACAGCATTGGTCCACTATCTACTATCTACATAAATAAAGGATAAATAAACAGAATATATAAAAAATACAGCACTTACATACAGTAGCATCAAGATGGGGCCAAGAAGATCACTTGTTAAATGTAGTTGTAGACTTCAAATATACCAGGGACCTCTAACCACCTCTAACGATTTTAAGACAAAAGTCTGACATTGTGAAAGTTTGTCTCCTCATTCTTGAGATGTTTTCATGTTCTGTGATAAAAGTACTTGTTTCGCCAGTTCAACCTGCTCAAATGGAAGTAATCTGCAGCTTTCTTTCTTATCAGATATGAGTGTGTAAGGTCTTCTTTCTCTCCATCTTAAATGGGCCACCATTGTGTTGTGTTCCAGTCAACCAATGTACACTTCCCAGGTTACCACCTGAAATATAACAGAATTAACACTGGTAACATCATACTATGGAATGATGTCAGTAAGACAGATTAACAATTGTTTCATTTTTTTATTTAAACTATTTTTTTTTTGTAAGATATGCATGAATGCACACTTCTTCACTTTTATGCCAAAATTGGATATAATCCCCAATAATTCAATTTGATTTTCCATTTGATTTAATTTGTATTGCAATTTATTTTAACAATGGACTTTGTCTAAAAGTAGCAGCGTTACAGAAATATAAAAAAGCAGAATAAAAATGAAAGACTTTAAATTAAATTACATTTATTTTTATCCCTAATGAGTAAACCAGAGAGTTTGATTATAACTAATGTCCTTTTTACAGTTGTATATAGTCAAGATAAGGTCCAAAGAATAATAATTCCTAGAATATTCAAGGGTCTCTGTAGAAAAGAAAAACCAAAATAAAACCTTTAGAGTATGTGATAAAAATGAAGGAGTTTATTCATTTTGTGTAGGTTCATTTTTAGGATACTCTCAGAGCAATTATGTAATTATGTTATTATGTAATAACTGTTTTGATGACTTTTCACTTGGGTTTTTATTCAATGATCACTGAGAAATACCTATTTATTTATTTATTTATTTTTAGCATGTTCTTTTCAGTGAACCCTAAAGGTACTTTGGTTGTTTTGCTGTGGAAAACCTTTGATTTTCTATGTAGAACCTTACAAAAAAATAGCATTTGTTTAATAAAATTTATCTCTGGTGTCTGAATATTCTGGGTTATTTACTTTATTCCAGTGCTGGGACCGAGGCCGCCTATAATCAATATATAGGTCAGATGGCATGACATACCCAGATGTACTCTTCCAAAGCTTTGTTCTCTGTGGTGGATAAGGAGTAAATTTGAGATTGTTAAATATTTAAAAATGTTTAACTATTTAAACATATTTAAATATTTAAATATTTCAGATTAAATTTTTTGGATTTGTTTCATTTTTCAGGCTCCAAATTGAATTTGAGGCCATGAGGATGGGGGTGTTAGCATTTTGATGACCAGTTGAGGATCATCTTATCAGGCCATGAAACTGGGGTGTTGTGTAGCCAAGAGAATCCTTGAAAATTGTGGGTATTTAAGTAAGATTTCAATACTTGGTAAATGGCACTTATTTAGATTTCACTAGGGGGTACAAAGTGTTAGAATCTATTCTCCCAAGGCCAATCGTCAATTATAAATCTAGATGGAGGTCTTTGGCCTGGTCCTGGAACTGGAAGTCGATGAAGACTAGAAAAAAGATCTGCTACAAAGCAACAAATGATTTAAGAGAATGAAGCTGTGGTTGACTTATCTCAGTACTGCATGAAGGATCTCTCGTACACTTTCCACTTTGAACTGCTCCTCAGGTGGGAAGGGGATGTTAGGTACTGTACAGGGTGACGGAGTGAATCATTTCTCCACATTCTCCCATTTCCCTACAGTGTAGATGTACTATTAAAGGTGAAACAAGTGTGACCACTGTCTTTGGTGCAGGTTGACACATGGCTAAGCCTGGATTGTCTTTTCTCCCATGGCCAAATGTTTATAAGGTTATTAAGTGTGACAATGACCAATTCTAATGACTACGTACTGTATACCTTGTTTAAGCCCCTGATGGAAAACGGCAATGAGGGTTAATTCTTTCAACTATTTTCTTCTGAAAGATTTGCATAATCAAGTGAACTCTCTTCCTGTAGTTTTTTTTTTATTTCTTTGCACTTTTGCTTCTTATACGGTATGCATCCTTCCCCTCAGAAGAGTGATCAAAGATGTTGATGAACAACCAATCATGTAACTGGATAACATTTTCTCCATTACACAATACTACTAATGTTGATGCTTTGGTCATGATCATTAGAATCAGAAGAGTGATGATGTTACTGTTGATGTGAGATTTTGAGCAGAGCAGTTCAGGGAACATTGCAGAAGGAAACCTTGGCATTCTGAATTGTCTTCCTTATATTTCTTGTGGTGGACTATGAAATGGATGTAACTGACTAAAGGCACTATGGAAGAGGAGTAACTGAAGAATAAGTCGGGGATATGTGTTGTAGAAATGTAAAGTTTTTTAAGTGGCATGAATGAAGGCAACTGGATTGCAAACAGGGAGAAACAACAAAATTGCTAATTTGATGTAGCACTTGACAGGACAGCATATGGGTGCCTGTGGATGCTTGTTTTGGCCCAATTCCTCATCCCACCTACAACTCAAAAATGCACGATAACACTTGAAACTAGCCCATGATGTTAGGGAGCAAGAAAAGGCAAACACATTCTTTCTTCTTTGTTTAGCCCTTGAGTTGAAGACAAGTTAGTACTCTTAAACATTTTTTGCTTTGCTGTATCTGCAAAATGTGAACATTACACTTTGAACTTGGCAACCTTGTTGGCTGGACAAACACAGGTTCTTTACAAATAGGTGGTGCGATATCGATTTTCATTGGTTTTGCTTCAGTGGCCTGAACTAACCTCTCACTGAGAACCAAAATTAAACTATTTTTCTAACATATTTCTGTACAAACAAAAAACATTAATTCAATTATACAGTCACAGCTCCATGTAGTCTACACAGAGCACATGCTTTGCATTTTAAGTAATATTTAGCTTCCTAATCTTAATCTGCCAGAGTAATCAAACCACAAAAATCCCTAAACAGAAAAGCAATGACATTATTATTATTATTATTATTATTATTATTATTATTATTATTATTATTATTATTATTATTATTATTATTATGGATGTGGTACTGATGTCAGAAGGACACTACTGCCACCTACTGAAGTGGAGATGTAAATTAGAGAAATAAATTGCCACTAGGTGGCAGCATGAGCATTTCAGATTCTCCCAAATTCATATCTTGGTGTTTGTTTTGATCCCCTGCTCCCATTCCTTAATCAATCAAAACTGTTGTAAAGAGTAGCTTTATTCAACTTAGATCTCTTACACCATGAAAACACTTCTTGTAAGGACCTTGAAATTGTGATCCATGCCCTCGTTTCATCTCGGCTGGATTACTGTTGCCTCAGTTCACCTTGTCTCGGTCGCAGATGGTTCAATATGCCACAGCCAGACTGTTCATGGGAATAAAAAAAGGGGCTCATATGTCTCATATTCTTGCCAAATCGCATTGTCTCCTGAATAAATTTAGAATTCCTGTTAAGATTCTTCTGTTTATTTATTACAAAAAATGGCTTGTGATTTCCTTTGGCAGTATACGGCCCCTAGGTCGCTAAGATCATGTAGTCAACTTCTTTTCTTCATTCATGCTCTAAATCTGTAAATAAGATTTATTGTGTGTTTTTTTAATGGTGTAAAAACAGCTGTTGTACCATTAATCCCAATAGGTTAAATAAAGGTTAAATCTGTTGTACCTTTTTTCTTTTGCTTGATTCCAGACTTCAAATCTCAGAGACGCTCGACACATTGTGTGGTGGTGATACTGTAGATAATAGGACAAAAAAATATAAGAAATGAATAAAAAATGATTCTTCTTGCCCTCCAGACCCGCCATCTTTGACTGTTGCATAATAACTGTTATTTTAATTCCCAGGACTCTCCTTCACAATATGTTAAGACTGAACATTCTTTCATTGAGTACTTTAGTACTCTTTGACTTTACCCTTTGCATTTAGGAGCATCATTATTTTGTATTTTGTTCATTAGCGATCAAATCCATTGTTAAATGTCCATTCACTTCGGTCTAAGTCTGAGACTTCCTGCACCCACCCTCCTGTCAGCTTCAGGCCCATCTGCTTGTACCCTCTGCTGAATTTCATTTGGCACAAATCCTTCTCTGTTTATTTAGCCACATTGCTATCAAATGTTATATGATCTTATAGAGTTGTCCTGAAATGTTTGTTCATGACTATTCAAATCTAACAGAGAAGAAAACATGGCACATTGACATTTCCTGTTGAGCTGCTGCTCCTTAAAGACAGATCAGACAGGAGAACTTGGCATTTGATGTTATATTTCTGAGAGGAGGTGTTTGTTTCCGTATAAACAAGGTTCTGTGCAAACGAAGACAGGCTTTGAGCAAACTTGGACTGGTAATGTTACAGATGATTTTTACTTACTGACAATATCCCTGATAAAAATAATATCTTTTTAGACATATTATTAAAATAGATTGCTTTCCTCATAAGGTAATTGCTAAGTAAGTAAAGATTGTCAACAAAGAGGTAGTAGATGGGCAATAGGGCACTACGTTTTTTAGGGCACTTTTTTCGGGCACTACGTTTTTGCAACCAAAGAGCCATTTTATAGTACAGTCCATGTACAGTGTAGAATATTCTTTGCCAACAGAACAGCCATGGTTGGTGGAAATTGTGGTCCATGTTTGTATAGGACTTTTGATCACCCAATTTCTGTAGGTATTGTTGAAGTTTGAGAAAACATACTGTAGGTGAGATAAAAAAAACGAAAAAAAAAAATATTCTGGTCAAATCCAAAAACCAAAGAGAGAAAAACAGTTCAAACCAAAGAAACAACACAGTATTAAAGATTTGGTATGAACAGATGTAAATACACATAGAAATACTTCTGCGGTGATCTGGTCAATGGAGTTTGCTGCAGATGATGGAGGAATAATGCTGCATTCAATCCCCTTTTCTCACCCATCCATGGCCTGGCCATATAGTGACATGTCTCATTAGACCTGCATAAACAATACAAAGCTTCATAAGGGTCAAACAATACACAAACCATTACACAACCCTCAAAGTTGGGTCAGGGATTGTATTCATCCGGTTGATGCCAAATTCTGTTCTTCAACTATTACATTTCAGGAAGTCTGTGTTCACGGTAGCCTTAGATTCCTGTTCTTGGCTCAAGCTCGAGAATAAACAATCAAATCAGAGAATAACTATAAGAAACTGATTATAGATGCTGTATAGTACAGTAGCATTGATAATAGTATGAAAATGTATACAGTATGACCGACTTCCTGGTTTCTACCTCCACTCTCAACTTACTGGATCTTTCAACACTCGCTGTTCTTTTAACTGTCCCTATTTTAAGTATCGTCCTCTCCCAAATTGCACCCTTTCCAGCCTTCTAGCCTCACAACTTATCCATGCATGGATTTTCTGTCGACTTACCTAAGGGAGATCGAAGGCTAATTAAGATTGTTAATGAAGATTTAATTTTCCGCTTTCCAACCCAGTGAGCACTTTAGAAGATGTAAAAGATGCAGTGAATTTTTATTAAACAGAACTCTGGGGATGTGGTAGACTAGTGGTTAAAGTGTTGGACTACCAATCATAAGGTTAGGCATTTGTTTCCCAGGTCCCCAAGCTGTCTCCACCCTTAGTTGTACAAATTAAGATAAAATGTCAGTTTCTTTGGATAAGGTTGTCTGCCAAATGACGTAAATGTAGATCTGCAAAACTCCCTGAATGAAATGGTTGAAAGTAAAGTTTTATATATGCTTTATGTGACGCATTTGCTTTATGTGACGCATATATTTTATCCAGTGTGTACTGCATCGCCGATAACATTTCTGAAAAAAAAAAATTATGTTCGTACGTGATAGCCCGGGGAACGTATCCATGTCAGCCGGAATGGATCAAAAAGAATAAGGTATGAGTTTCCTGCTGAACCCACCAACATGATGCATACTCAAGCCTGATGTTTGGCATGATGTGAATACAGGTTTTCTCTCTCTGCTTTGATGCATTAATTATTCAACAGGCTAATTATGAAGTATGGTTCATCTTCACCTGCAGTATCTCTGCAAACCAAACCTTTAGTTCACTTCTGGGAAAAAATCAGACACTTGGTACTATTCGAGAACAATTTGCCTGCAAAAAAAAAAAAAAAACTTATTATGCTAAGCTTTTAGTGCCTCAGTGAATGGTTCTCATATATTACCAGTGTTCGCTTTAAAACCCGTTGTAAGTATTTAGTAAGATTTACGGCATCGTTTCTTTTTTAGACCACACATCCTTTTGTTGCGAAGTGACTCAAATTGCTTATATAACAGTGAATAGAAGAAACAATTACCAAAAATAGTATAAGTGCTCCTGCTGCGTGGGTAATCTGCTCAGAGCCTCTGCAACTTGGGATTCACTTTCTTACTTAAAGATTTGCTGCTGTACTCCAAAATAGTGTCATGTGCCCATTTCTAGACTTTTATTCCTAATATACAGGTTGTTCATAAGAATTTTTTCTTCCACAAACTGCCACATCTGAATTGTTCCATGGATGTAAATGGGCTGTTTTGTGATTAGGTATATTGTTAAAATCAGTGTAGAATTAAAACTGAATTCCCCTGGTGGCTGTGTGGGTTTGCTTTAGGGTTTTTTCCCCCCAACCATCCAAAAACATGAAAGTTTGTAGGTGGAAAGGCTATTCTAAATTGCCTCTAGATGTGAATGAGTGTGTGTGTGTGTGTGTGTGTGTGTGTGTGTGTAATGCTCTGCCCACTGGGCTGACTCCACTGTGACCCTGACCAGGGTAAAATATTCACTTACGGTGAAGGAGTGAATAGCATATATCAGAGACACAGCATGTATATATCATTTTCTGCTAAAACTTTCTCTATTTAGAATGAAACATATTATTTAGTCTTGTAATTCAATCTTTGTAATGAAAAAAATGAACCATGGAATAAAAATTGAGGCTTTGCGTAACTGCAAAACTATTGAAACTATTGATTGCGAATAATTTTGGCTACAACAAGCAAGGCAGCATTTATTTTCCCTGAGGTTAGATGGTGCACAGTAAAATTTGTCCGACTGCTTGGAACATTTACAGACAAATGTAAATTTGATGCTTTGTGCCATGTAGCCAGACCATGGTCTCTAAATAGAGCATTCTGTCTACTTTGTGAGAAAAATATATAAATATAAGGAAAGGAAAACACAGTCTAAGCATAAAGTGGTAAGAACAGTGAGTACCACAAAAACAGTACCATATACACTTGTAGAGTATAATAGAGGTACAATAGGGTATGGAATAAAGCAGAAAGAAAAAAGTTCCAAATAAAAAAACAAGTGTGGCAGAAAATGTCAAATCTTTGATGGCGATCTTATGTAAGGTGTTCTAAAAGCCAAAGATTAATTTTTGTATACTTAATTGGTATAATTTCCTTCCTTATTCTTTTAACAATCCCAAAATAAATCCTTTAGGTTTAGGATTAGGGTTAGGATTAGGGTTAGGATTAGGGTTAGCAACCTGCAGCTGCTTTACTCTTTAAATGAAAAGTTATGGAAGCATCAAACAGGTGACAATTCCTCATTACTAAAAAAAGAGAGAGCCAAACATTAAAAAAAGAAAAACTATTTAAAAAACAGAAAAATATTTTCCTTTTATCACTACCTAAGGATATTCTACTATATTTTCTACTTCAGTAAAATATTTTATTTGAAACTCTAAAAAGTGTCCTATAAGAAGTTATATAAGAAATCTCCAAATCTTTACTGGACAATACTTTTTTGGCCCTATCTATGTAGTGTATCTGTTTATCAATGTACTATATATGCCTTTCTAGTTATAAAAGAAAATGTCAGATATTTACACTGGTTCACTGTTTCACACACTCATATGGCACGTTTTCCTGGCAGTTAACACATACAGTATATAGAAGGCAGAGCAACCTGGAAAAAAAAAACATAGGCCAAAATCCAGATATTATTTTGTTGTATGGTTTTAAGAGTATCCCATTGAAAGGTCATCTTGTCAACACATCCAGAAGCCCGGTCTGAAAATAACTGCCTGGGATCGTTGCCAGGATGGTCGCCGAGCAGACTGACTTTACTAGAAAGACTTTGGTATAACCTACTTCATGTGTTCTTCTATTGGATGGTTCTGCTATGACGCAAATGTTGTGTTTCCAGCTTCGGATTATTTTTCCTACTCTGAAAATTGGGAGAAATTTAACTCCCAGTTATGAAGGTGAAACACTGCAGTCTATTTTTCGTATAATTCCCAGGAGAATAAAACAAGACGTAGGTTTTTAAAACAATCATGTTAATATAACATTTCAGTAGCTGAGCTGTTTTGTTGTTACCCTATACCGTTCATATGAAAACCTTGCAGACTGTCGAACGACACGTTTCCTAATTACCGTCATAAATTACTTCCCTCGTTTGCATGGCTTGCAGACCTTAGCAGACCTGACCCTGTCATCCCCTCTTTATCGTCACCTCCCAGATGCGCAGGCATCACAAGGAGACATAATACACGTCATGCCTCAATCCTGTATGGATTAATGGTCTGAAAATTCACAGCAGTGTGTCTTTCATTTGTACCTGAACAGGTGCACTCATGCCCTTTTACCCCAGGAAAGGAATAGATTATTAACTATAAAAAAAAAAAAAAAAGATTATTAAGATGGAGAAACAGTCAGAGGTAACAGAGCACACATGAACTGCTGTAATATCAGACACAAGTATACAAGAGCATAAGAGACTTAGAGGCACCAGACATACACAGTCTGCATGTATTTATGTTCCTCCTGAGACGGAATGTGTTGTTCGGTGAATACAAAACGGCTTCAGGGGAAGACTAATAGCCTCATTATTCTAAAAAAAGAAAGCTTGTTACAGTGAGCTGAAATTGCACAGCTAAAGTTACTGTAGCATTACACAGTACAAAAATAGGTAGTAAATGTCAGTATTTTATCTTTATACCTCGCCACTGCTGAACGATCGATCCTGATCTGGTGTATCAGATGAGGTGCTAATAGTTTTAATGTATTCTATAGTTAATTGTTATTTTCAGTCAGGAAATATTTATTTCTTTATTTTCAGCGCTTTGGTTGGAGGTAAAATTTTTGATTTTTATACATTTAGATTTTCCACTACAGGAATATCTTAATGATCCAAGCTTTGGAGTTCCTCGAAAACAAGAGTTGTTGGTTTTCATTTTAAATGTTAATTTTATAAAAAATAATAATAATAATAATAAGAGAGAGGCTGATATAGGAACAACTGTCTATAGCTGCTACACTGCAAACGTCCTTCACAGACATTAAATGCATCTAGAAATGAATTAAAACTGAATAAATCAGCAGTTAAAACATTGATTTCAATTGCATTGGTACAAACTTAGAGTTCTGCTTATGGACAAAACTTTGTAGTGAGCCAAGGCCCTTACCAGTGCCTGAATTTGGGTACATGATATACTGATTTACCAGCTAGGGAGCTGTTTGAGACTAATCCACTTGACTGGATATGATTTGTAAAAGGTTTCATAGCTACAAATATGAATGTCAGGAGGTCAAAGGAACTGCTTGCAGAGCTCAGAGACAAGATTGTCTTACAAGGCAAGGTACAGATCTGGTGCATGGAAGGTTCCCAAGAGCACATTGTCCTCTGTAATTCTTAATTGGAAGAAGTTTAGAACAACCAGCACTCTTCCTAGAGCTGGTCCACCAGGGCCAAACTGAACAATCTACAGGAGAAGGGTCTTGGTAACCAATAGGGGACCAAGAACCTGTTGGTCACTTTGGTTGAGCTCCAGAGTTCCAGAGCTACATAGCTTGCAGAAGGTCCACCATAACTGGAACACTCCACCAATCTGGATGTAATGACTGCATGTTCAGACACAGAAACACAGACAATTCTTATCACAGGACACACGAAAGCCTGCTTTTTAAAGTCTATAACAAAACAAAATGTGAAAAATAAATAAAAAGACTCTGAATGCAAGGTATGTTAATATTTCTTGCCACTTATTTCCTTACTTCCTTATCTCTCCCTGTCTTCTAATACACATTTAGAGTCAATGTTTGTCTTATTTAAAGTTCTGAATGCCTTGCTCTGTCCTATTATTGACTTTGTGTTCAGTGTTTGTCAGAGACTGGTAGGAAAAGAGATTGGAGTGGACATACTGTTCACAGTAGGAGTCGTCCAGCATTGACATTGCCTGGAGTGCATCCAAAGAGATCTCAGTGGCTGGCCGCTTATTACTCCGTGACAATGCCAAGCATACACACTTATACACAAGAATACACACTTGCAGGCAAAAAAATAGACACTTCATGAGGGACAGTCAAAAATGGATTTATTTAGGAAATTATTTATTTAAGCACACACAAAACCCTCAAAACATATGTCTTTTATTCAAATTTACAAAAAATAAAAGAGAAAATACAACAGAATAATATAATAAATAGACTTTTTTTTTTTTCATATGGCATCATGAGATTTCAATATCACTCTGCATAGAGCAGGATTAATAATGGTGAAAAAAAGGAGGCAGAGCCATTGTGGTAAGCCAGACATGGCAAGCCTTAAAGCAAATACCAACATTCTCAACAACAATGCTAGTCAAAATGGATATTTTGTTAGAAATGTATTGCTAATCAATGAAATCCTGTATATTATATAAGTGCATTACATGAGCAGAACTAGTGCTAGTACTGGAGCACGTTTATAAATGTAGGTTCTAGAAGAAAAGCACTAGGCTTAAACAGAACTCAAAAGTTTTAATATCAACCGTGTTTTGGTGAATAAAAGATGTGTGTGGTGTAGTGGCTCGGCCTCCTCCTCTACCCGTTATCATGATTGTACACTAATACAGTGGATCTAGTTCTGGTCTGGCCCAGTCACAGTGGCTCTGAGAAAATACGTCCCACTTAATGATCAGATCACGCAGGACATTGAGAAGGTGTGTGTGCATTTGTGTGTGTGTGTGTGTGTGTGTGTGTGCAAGGGTTGGCCAGAATACTCAGAAAAAGCATGATGGGGGAATACTGACTACGGCTTCTGAAATGTATTCAAAATTGTATTTCAGATAAACAGATACTGTATAAAAAGCAACTTGTTCTGAATACATTTTGAATACTTCCTGAAAAGACACATTGTGTGCTATTGTCATTCTGCAATTTTACTACAGACACTGTTCTGCAGAGTCGGTAGGTTGAGTTTTTTTTTTTTGTATATATTATACAGTAAGTACCATTAATCTGACACCCATTTCTTTTAAAATGCAATGAGCTATATTTTGTTATGACTAATTGCACAAAAATAGCCTAATGAACATGTTGGACCACATGCATGCATGTATACTGGGTGGAGATAACTGCTTAGCAACTTGTAGCTACTTTCTGAGTTACTGGTATCCTGTGTCCTATAAAGCTGGCAATAGTCTCCTTTCATCTCTTCTGCCATAGTGAGTATAGTTTTAAAGGGCTGTCAAGTGTCACGCATTGAGAGTGACAAGTCACTCATTTGGGTCTTTTGTCACACTCTCCCGCCACACATCGTATTTCTCACGCAGAAAAACTTTTTGACTATTTATCATATATTTAATATGCCGCAGAGCCCAAAATGTATCAGTCCGCACCGCTGTCTCTATGGAACCGGGCAGGAATCAAGCACGTCTCAGTTCTTAGTCAAGTCTGACACTTATCAGCCAATCAAAAAAAGAGGCTACACAATCAGCCAATCAGAAAATAGCACTATCTGGGTAAGATTTAACGCAACAACCAATAAAAAGGTTTGAACAAAACCTCAACACGAAACAGCTTGTCTCTGGACGGGACATTGTCCTCAATCATGACCCTAAAAATGTCTGAGCTTGTGCTGAACTGTTTTATATGGGAGCAACATTACAAATGATAAAGGAGTCCAAAAAGGCAACAAACACTTACAATAAACACCACCAGTCATAATCTCTCTCTCTTTCTTTCTCTCTCTCTCCCCCCCACACACACATTAATAAATGGAAATGAAACAAATATTTTGCGTGGGTGTGACGCTTGACGGTCTTTAAAACTTGAGAGCCCTGGTTTTATACATTTTGAGCACCTTTCAATAAAACACCTTAGAAGCATCTAGAGTTGAATTGGCTTTCCTTCATTAGTATTGCTAGGCTCCTTAACTGTGATGTTCAATAAATACCTTTACCTTAAGTTTGCTGTTTTGTCTTCCAACTAGGTCTCATTCTCCTTTCTCCCATCTTGGAATATTTCATGACCTCTCTGTCATTTAATAAACCAGCAGGAATGTGACTACAGTACATGAAGTTAATGTGGTCCAGTGGGTAGCCTTTACCTTACTACACATTGTGGAGTATGCCTAGTTTCAGATCCCACTGTCTAGCTAGCCAACATCTGTGGCCTCCTTTTTTTATTGCTCTTAATAAATTGCTCTCAGTCTCAGCAACATCTACTGACATGCTCTAAACTAGCTGTGGTAGACACTCTCAAAATATCCCAAGTGGTATCTGATGGTGGTACTGTACACAACCCACAGCACCAGTGCACCATTTTACAGATTACTGGTTGCAAAGGAATTCATTATTTTACAGGACAATATTTTAAAGGATGATTCAGACAAAAAGATCCATGGCACAGCTTTTAGCTACAATGATGGATCACTAGCAAGACCACCTGAGCCACATGCCTGTGGTCTCTCCACATGCACTAAATGAATGATGGCCTAGTGGGAACTTATTATATTGTATGCCATGTGGCATACACTGGCAATACATTATCTGTTTTACTGCGAGCACTGAAACAATCACTATACGGAAGTTCTGTTGATTGGAAGACCATGGTAAAGCCAGTCAACACCTTGCTTCTCATGGTGGGAAACCTAGACCAGGATTTTGTCTGATGCTTTATCAACCCGGTTTACACATAATATCAAGTGTGTTTAACTCAATCCAACCTGCTGTACTGGTGCAGCTCTACAGAGTGAACTTGCAGTCCAGAAACATTTTTAAATGTAAGAGCACCTAGTACAGTATATGGGTCTTGATTCACCTTAGGTAGAATCTGTTCTGTGAATGCTTTATACACCATAAACTGGAATTGGTACCTAAAAGGTACTTCCTTTTTCTCCAGGGAATGGTAGACATGACCGTATAGCTACAGTATATGTGGCCGCTATCTCAGCTCGAATATCATCTCTGGGTCATTCTGAAAGGCTTGTGGTACGTACCTGCATTCACATTTCCATAAGAGCCTAGTTGGGGATCTCCTCCTTATACTGGAGTCCCACCTTGTGATCCTCTGCAAGATATTGTTCTGAAATGGGTGTCTCTGACGAATGCCTTTTGCTAACAAGTACTTCAACAAAAATCACATCAACTCACAGGTATTTTCTGGGCAAATACAGTAATTTGCATGGCATGTGGGGGTGACCTGACGTCTTGGGGATGGTGGTTACTGTACCTTGTTGCTGAACTCTGGATTTCTGAGCAAGGTCATGTCACACAATTTTGTAAATCAGTCAATTGACCTTGCAGCTTTCCATAAAATCCATTCCGTCCTTAGACCAAAGATTAATGAAAGACAAAGACTCTAATGTGTCTATTCAGATCCTGGCCTACTGATTGGTGAATGTCATCACCTTGGCCTACAGGCTAGACAGATATCAAGCCCTTACTATGCCAAGCCACTTTAAGAGGAGTGTCTATAAAGAGTGTCCCCTCCTCATGGGAATTACTTAAAGGCATGACATTGCTGCTACCTGGGTGTCAGCAACAGGGTTCTAACCTGCCAAAGAAGGTTTCAGGGAATGTTGGCTATTTTCATAATCTTTGCTTTGAGATTACCAAAGCAACATTCCCAAAACTTATTTTGGTTGATTTTTAAATGATTAAAATGTAAACATTAGGTGTGTTTCTTTAAAATATTCAGATTTTTAATACTGTTATTTGTATCCTGTTAGAACGCAACCCTTTGTGTGTATGTGTGTATGTGTGTATGAGTGTGTGTGTGTGTGTGTGTGTGTGTGTGTGTGTGTGTGCGTGTTTACCCTTGTATAGAGAATGGAAAAAAATGGCTACATCCATATGTCCATCTTAAGATGATTTGTTGAAATTCTGTACATTTGAGGGCATTCAAAACATCCACTCATTGGTTGTGGGGCAAAATATTTTTGACTTCAGCAGTCAGGTGGATAAGTTCTGGATTCCATTTAAGCTTGATGCCCTATAGTAGAGTTAATCCAAAATAATCCAGACAAGTCCACTCAGTTCAGTTTATTCCTCTGCAGGTGATTCGGCTCTCCATGCTGTAATCCAACATGACATTTTAATCTTTCATCTCCATCTCCTTTCTTTGAAATTACTTTTCTTGTTGTTATTGTTGAATACTACGGTACGCACTCAGTACTCAGTAATCACTTGACACACTGGTTTTCAATATTTACATTTACATACAATGTCATAATATTTATACTGATTTTTTTTTTTCGTATGGAAAAACAACAACGGTATCGTCATACAGTATCTATTACCGAGCTTCACATACTGTATAAAAGTGCATTCTCCTGAATTCTCGAGCTAATTGAATTCTTGACATCAGAATATTTTGTAAATTGTCCCAGACTTCGTCGATACGATAACTGAATTAAAATAATCAGCGAATCGTTGTTGTGCTGAAAAGTGCTTGTACTCGCCAAAAAAAGTGGAAAACAAAAAAACCCTCCAATTTTGTATGCATGGATCCAGCAAAAGAACACTGACACTCGATCACATTACACCCGTAGCCCCATTTAAAGCCATGTCATGAATTTTTAACATGGCAGTTGGATATCCTGTGTTGCAAATGTGAACTTCTTTCACTTTTTCACTTCTTTGACATAATGTATGTTTTGGGTCGATCTTAAATCCAAGTCAAGATGTTTTGCATTGAAAAGGCATCAAAAGAAATTAAGAAATTAATTTTCTTGTTTTTTTTTTTTTTTAACTTTTAAAAAAGGTTTTTTTTTTTGTTTGTTTTTTAGGAAAAATGTCTATACGTGTGCAGGTTGATTTTCGTGATAAACATTTTGCCAACACCATGAGCAGACAAATTCAGTTCAGAACTTCCTGTACAAACCTTTATCTCTCACCTTTATGTATTTCTTTGTGTTTATCAGTCATGGTGCTATTTTTTTCCAGACTCCCTTGTGATGGTATTGTCTTGCCCCAAAAGCATAATTTATGTCTCTCTCTCTCTCTCTCTCTCTCTCTCTCTCTCTCTCTCTCACTCTCTCCCTCAAATTGTGAGTAAAAAAAGATACCATGGGAATTTCCCCCCACTCCCTGCAACATTTAGAGAACGGTAAATACTCTGAAACTGAGAAACAAAACATTCCCTGTTTCTCCTTCTGCTCTCACTGTTCTGCCTTTTAACACATATTGCTTTAAATTGCATCAATCACTCACACCATAGCGTTCTCTCTTTCTCTCTCTATTTAGCTTGTGTTTGTTTCGCAATGTTTGACCCAATTACTTTTCCTCTCTCTCTCTCTCTCTCTCTCTCTCTCTCTCTCTCTCTCTCTCTCTCTCTCTCTCTCTCTCCTTCTTTAGCAATTACTCTAATACTGGTTGCTGTTTACTCATCCCTCCCATACCCTTACACCATCCCTGACTCAAGCCGACTCTCAGTCTTTGTCCTTCCTCTCATCTCCAGACTGCTCCTCTTTCTCCTGATTCTCCTTAATGTTTTGTTTTCTGGGTGTCACTGACTCGCTCTCCTTTTCAACGTCTATCTCTTTCTCCCTTTCTTGAAAGAGTTGGGCTAGTTTGTGGAAACGTGGGCCCCACTCCTCTAGCCCACCACCCCACTCCTCCTTGTTGGCTTCCTTCTCTCCTTCACTCTCCAGGGAGCTTAGCGAGCCAGCCCGTGACCCTGTGCCTTCAAGGCCATACACTTGAACCGAGTCATACGGTGGCTGTGTCGGATCGAAGGTCACCTGTGCCAGACGTAACCGCAGAAACTCTCCAACTCTCAAGGTCAGAGACTGGCCACCACCTCCTTGCATGCCCCTTCCTGCTGCTTCAGGCACTGATGGCCAAGCTCCTCCATATCCCAGGATCCCTCCAAATGCCCCTCGACCCTGCCCAGGGTAGGGTAGCAGCTGGGGCATCATATCCCTCCTTCCCAGATTGTAAGCCCCCACCCTTTCCTGCCAGTCTGCCACAAACCCTGTGCTCTCCGGGACACACAGTGGAATCCCACCTTCTGGCCTTGCTACCACAAAACTACTTCCCATCTCCAATCCACCTCGGCTCAAGCTGGCAGTGTAGTCCTTCTGCTGCTCCCCCTGCAGGACAGTGGAGTAATTGCGGCTGACAGATTGCATGGCATTGTTTGTGCCATCTGTGCCATCTGTGGAGCCAGCTGTACTCTTTTTTGGTGAGAGCCCAGCACGTGAGGAGCGTCGCCCTGCCATGGGCAGTGTGGCTGAATCACACAACCAGCCACCTGAAACCCCAGGCCTGGCCAGTGAGCCAGATCGAGTCAGCACCAGTTCCCGTGGCACAGAATCTGACTGCACCTGTTGGGGATGGGGAGGAGCGGGAAGGTTAAAGTGGGTCAGGATATGCTTACGCTTCTAAATGAAGCAAAATAGAAAGGAGAAGGAAGAAGGATGGAGTTTTATCAAGACAGGGAGAATATTAAAAAGAAAACAGAGAAAAACAATTAGTTACTATGAATAAATATATAGTTTGAGATGAGAAAATAATGATCCTGTATAAGGCAGAAAGTTAAAGAAGATAAGATGAGAAGAGAAGCTGTAGCAGAGATTAAACTGAGGAGCTTAAGAGAGATCTGTAAATTGGACTCCAACCGTCTCATTTTCTTTTGCATGTAAATCAATTCTATTTCCCTTCACGATAATATTTTGCAAGAAAGTAATCATTTTCTTTCATCCTACAAACACAAAACTCCCGATAATCTGTTCACATAAACTTGTCAATAAATGATTGAATTTTTGCATCTTGCATAAAACAACTATATATCGTCTAGAAATGAATTAATCACATTAAATTTAAAGGAAAAGTCCTCTATGAAACATATTTGATATGTTTATATTGAAATATTTGTGATGTATTGAGTTATCCTGGTGGCTTGAATTTCACTGAGAACTTTGCGGTTTTATGCTATGCTAATGTCACGGGGGACACTTGTTAGCACAATTACAATGACTTTATGTTATCGAACATAAGGCATAATGAGAGCGCCAATGTAGAAATACTGGAGACTGCAAATGTTTGGACTCAGTTCATGTTGCAGCAGACCATGGTGTTGTCTCCAGTATAAGCATGAAAGCTATGGAAGGTGGTAGTGTATAAGCATAGGAGCATAGTGTATAAGTGCTGACATTAGAGTTGGACAGACTAAAAGACTAAAGACCTGCGTCTTTGTGCGTAATGTAGAAAACGAGAGATGATTCTTACCCAATTCAGATCCTGGCTCGGCTGGGCATCACTACCCAAATCTTCCTTGGTATCATTTTTATGCGGCGTTCCTTCTTCAGATGCAGTGGCTCCATCCTGGGCCGTAGTTCCTTCTTTATTCCCCATCTCACTAGGCCCCATGTACAAAGATCCCGGTTCTAGGGGCCCCACCATTGCACCTTGGTTATGGATTACAAGAGAGTGATCTGGCTGGCCACCAGAAAAGCGGTATCCCAATTCGGTTAGGCCAGGGTCGTATGGACCCTGTGACCGCCGTAGCACAGGTAGTGTCTGGCTGCTGTAACACAAACGGCCATATAGAGGAGTCTGGCTAGGGTACTGCCCACTGTCCATCGCTCCTGATTGGGCCCAGCTGTTGTATGTTCGTGATTTATCCTGGCCACGCTGAGAGAGGCGTCTAATTAGGAAAGCAATAAAAGATTAAGATACTTTTAGCTGAAATATTGTCATGTTTATATTCGTCACTATGCAAGCACAGTGAAAAGACTGTGTAGTGTGCCGTGAGCTTGAATTTAACTTGCACCAACTCACATGTTCCGACTGTCAAGGGTTCGGTATCCCCTCCGTGCACCGTGCGGGGCGCTCTGGAGTGCCGTGATGTCAAACGCAGCCGTGTCGGCTTCACCGCCTCCCTCGTCATCATACGTGATGATGTTCTCCCTTACGTCATCTTCCTCTAGAGGAGAAAGTGAGTCCCTTTTTTGTCTGCGCAGGGACAGAGACAGAGCAGTGACAGCTAGAGAGAGAGAGAGAGAGAGAGAGAGAGAGAGAGAGAGAGAGAGAGAGAGAGAGAGAGAGAGAGAGAGGAAATGGAAAAGGACAAAAAAAGAAAAATCTTTTTTTTGTCATTTATAAAAATGGAATACATACTGTCTGTGGTTTGATATATATTTTTTTTTCCAATGAAATTGCAGGGTGCTCCAGAGAGAGAAAATGATTCCAACAGGCCATTAGAACAGAAAGCATTCTCAGAGATACACAGAAAAAAATGACTAGTCATTAGATGATCTTTTTCACAGTCATACCCAAAAGTGTCGCCCCGCATGCTAAAATCGCCAGAAGGGCCGCTGTGCTGAGACCTGGAGAAGGTAAAGAGGAGTGCTGGGGTAAACATACAGTTTCCCTTTCCCACTCCGCATCACTCTGCTTCTCCTTCTCACTGGCTCGTGCACCTCCTCTCAGACAGGGACACACTGACACAGTGACTGTCGCCGTGCTAGTCAGACCCGATGATACATCCCTGAGGACCAGAGGAACATGGAGCGTCAAAGAGGTTGTCGAAGAGCGGGAGTGAGTCTGCAAAGGAGAGACTAGAACCAGGCTTGCAGTGGGACCTGGAGAAAAACAGACAGACAAATAAACAAGAAAAGGGAAAGAGGAAATGGAGAGATAGATGGTTAGATGAAAAAAGAAAAGAGAAGGCTTGAAGCTCAAATGGAGCCTGATAGACATTTAATTCCACTGAAATCAGTCAAGTGAAATTTAATTCCGTTGCTGCTTGGGACTACATTTGTCCAGACCATTGAGTCTGAATGCTATGGAGAATGCCAAGGCATATTCTGTCTGAGCACAGAAAGAAGATATATGTGGCAGGAAGAAGCAAAGGCAAACAAAGTAGCAGAGCAACAAAGGAAGCAGAGATACAAACGATGACGAGAGATGCAGAGGAAGACAATGCTGCAGACAGAAATATATGTAAAGAGAAAGCAGAGAGAGAGGAAACTGGTAAGGCATAGAGAAAGAAAGAGAAAGAAGCAGTGGAAAAGAGGGGGGCGGGAAGACTGCATCAGACAGGGCCAAAAACACAACGCACACCTCCACTCTCTCGAATGCTGAAGTTGAGTGCAGCACTGGACTCAGGAGGGATGTTGAAGTAGACCGTGCTGTCGTTCCCTCCCTCGTCTCTATCAATTGCTCTCAACACTTGCACCACCTGAGAGGAAGAGATGGGGAATAAGAGAGTAATGAATAGACAGCAATCAATAAAGAATGAAAGATAAAGGATATAGAGAATAAAGCTACAATTCACACACATATATATATATATATACATATATATATATATATATATATATATATATATATATATATATATATATATATATATATATATATATATATATATATATCATGGCTTCATTGCTGCCTCAGAACTCAAGAGTCCCCAAAGCTCCGGTTACTGTTTGTGCTGTTTCTCAAAAAAACCCTGGTTGGTGGACTGGGTATTTGAAATTATGCCAAGATATGAATGAGTGTGGGACTGCTGGGGTATATGTGTGTGAGGCTGCCTAGAGATAGTCTGGCACTGCATCCTATCAAGGGAGCCTCTGCCGTGTTCCTGGAAAAGGTTAGTCATGATGAATGAATGAATAAATACCAAAGTGAATGAAGTTCTGAGCATTATTCAGTACCTACAAATACAAGTTTAGCACATGCCTTAATATATCTCCAGCCCATGAGACCCACTTAGACTAGAAATAACCACATCCCACCATCTTGCATCAAGGATCTTCCCTCACACCTTGGGGACATGCCGGAAAGAAAAACGAGTGTAATGTGGTTCAGAAGCGAGTGCTGGCAGGACGGTTTTGCTGCAGCTAGGGGAAGAAATTTTTTTGTATGTTTTCCATAATGCATGAAGATTAAGAGACTGTCAAGTCACATTAACAGCTCGGTACATCTCGGAAGTCGATGAAATGTTGCTGCTGTAGACGGTTCGAAGTTGAAAGGGAGCTCCAGAAATGAGTGCAAATTAAACCTCTGAACGAAGACATGTGTTCGGAAAGCCGAGCAGATGGGCATGGAGACCCAATTAAAAACTAAACATGTGGGAAAATATCATGACATAGTGAGACAAACAGTAAATCACAAACAAACAGTGGAGTAGATATTCAATTAGTTTGTGGATAAGGTGAGAAGGCAAACAGCGATGGATGATGAAATTTGGATTTTAAAGATTATGCCATACAGAATAAATGTTATATAAACAAGTCACACAGAAATCATTAGATTGACAAATGTGTCATTTTTAGAGGTTTCTGTAAGGTGACATTTATGTAACATTTATGGAAGCAGTCTCCATGGTCAATGCTTTGTGGCATTCAGTAAGTTCTTCACATGTCCTACTTGTCCTACACATGATTGTGGGGAGGGGGGGCACGGTGGCTTAGTGGTTAGCACGTTCGCCTCACACCTCCAGGGTTGGGGGTTCGATTCCCGCCTCCGCCTTGTGTGTGTGGAGTTTGCATGTTCTCCCCGTGCCTCGGGGGTTTCCTCCGGGTACTCTGGTTTCCTCCCCCGGTCCAAAGACATGCATGGTAGGTTGATTGGCATCTCTGGAAAATTGTGTGCGATTGCGTGAGTGAATGAGAGTGTGTGAATGAGAGTGTGTGTGTGCCCTGCGATGGGTTGGCACTCCATCCAGGGTGTATCCTGCCTTGATGCCCGATGACGCCTGAGATAGGCACAGGCTCCCTGTGACCCGAGGTAGTTCGGATAAGCGGTAGAAGATGAATGAATGAATGTTTGTGGGGAATCTAAAGCCTATCCCATGGAACTCAGGGCACAAAGTGGGAGACCTCCTAAATAGGGAGCCAAGCCAAGAAATGGCACAGTTGCACATATATTCACACGGAAACCCCCAAAGCATGGGGAGAAACATGCTAAGTAAAACAGGAAATGCTCTCTGAGGTGGTTAAAGCATGTCCTACTTTTCACTTTGGTGCATCATTTCACCCCATAATCAATTATTTTAATGCTTTACCAGCACAAACCCATGTACCCTCACATAGTGTGTAGAACACAATGACACAAAGAGTAAGTCTACTCATAAATGTCTGTCGACACAAAAGCCTAAACTAATTTAAATGACAATAAATGTACTGTATATGTAAAAATAGTCTTTGGTGATCAGCTCACCTGTCCGACAGAGGTGGAGTCACACATGGCTGTTGTGTACTGTCTGTCCAGCTCTGGAGCATTGTCGTTCAGGTCTAATGTCTCTATAGCAACCAGCACTCTGGACACTTGGCTGGGGTTATCTGATGTAAGAGAATAAAAAAGCAGTGTTTGTTAGTTAGTCATTTATTGTAACGGATTTCCCTCCTCTGCATTGTGGTTCCCATCACAAAGGGTATTTGGGCCTATCTGCATCTCTGCCATATCACTGGGCTGTTACCTAGTGTATACACCTGTTTTGCAAAGTCTATGCCATGCATTTATATATCGTCGCTGTCGGGCGGAAACCTCGTATGTCCAAATTTGGTCAATTTCATATTTTTTGACATATCGATGCTATTGGTCAGTCCCCACGTGGGTCTGTTTTATTTTACGCGGACTAAACCCTGTGCACTGCAGATAAGGTACGTCGTTTTTTTAATTTCCTGAAAAATAACGGTTTTGGAGATATGAGGATTCCGCCCAACAATGACGATATGTTCTATTTTCAGAATAAGAGTATGGCTTTTTCTTGTTGGACCCATGCTATGTTTTTTTTATTTTCCCTGAATCCGATACTCACCCAGCATCCACACATTCTGCTTGAATAAAACAGCATATTAAAGCTAGCTACTGTATATGCGGCATTGTTCAGAGTGTAACGATACATAGATTTCTAGATTCCCTTTGTCAGATGCAATCTGTCCATTCTAGGATGCAGATCCATCTATAGAGCTATTCCCAACCTCACAGAGCCCCAGGTACAAGGTTCCTGGCCACACTATTACAATGTAGTGATTTTGCTTGCCAGGGAAAAATCAATATACTGTAAAGGGCCAGTTCACCCAGGCCAGGCAGGTCCAAGCAAAGGGAGAACCTGGCTGATTTAACACAAGAAACCATACCAAGTAGTTTGGCTGGGGTACTGCCAGAGTGTGACACTTTTTATAAATTTATACTGGAGTAGATCTTCGATCATTTCTCCCATTCCAGATTAATGCTTGTCATATCAAATAAATAGCTTGTGCTCGGCTGTCTCGGACAGTATGGGCCTGTCATAGACTTGGACTTATAATGGATTGGTTCTGAGCCTGAAAAAGTATGCCTACAAAAGACTCGTCACATTAACATTCAGTGTCAGACGTCGGTTTTAGATTGAACTGTATTCACATACACGCACACACACACACACACTCAATGTAACAACATGTTATAGATAAAAGCACATCGCACAACATTCCTAGAAACAGGTTCCGTCTGTCTGAAATAATAAATCCTCACTTTTCATAAGAAAACTTTGGCAGATAAATGAACTGCATTCTGCTCTCATTTCTAAACCTTGAGCTTTCTATTCAGGGACAAAACATTGGTGCGTAATCTTTGTATATCTTTTCCGTTTCTTTTGTTTCGTCTTTTGTTTTTTAATTTGAATGAGCGATGCTTACAAATTTACAATATGTCATTTTTGGGGCTTTTTTTATTTTTTATTTTTCCATTTTATTCCAGAATGCTGTCCTAGTATAAAGACTTAACTTAAATGTACAACTGCATACATTCTTACAGTAGAGATGTGTGTGTTTGTAGAGTAGAACCACTAGAATGTAACAGTTATTCGACTGAAAAATATGAGCGCTCTGAGTTTTGGCAAAACAGCAAGGAGAATTTAACTGAGGGGAAAAACATGGTGCTAAAAAAAGCAAAGAGAGCACATCGCTATCTGTACTTCAGTTTAAAAAACAACTCCCAATTTTTTGTTAATCCGAAATGAAACAAATAAATAATTTGTTTGTGTAATCATGGTTATTCCTTATAATCTTACTCAAGTATAATCAATAAATATTAAAATATGTAATATGTACTTTTAACGTTTGGTTTTTATTTCTTCCCCCATCATACTACATACTACATATACACACTGTGTGATCAGTCAATTCAGGTCAAAAATCTAATTGAGCATCCCTGTTGAGCATAAACCATAAACAAGGAAGGACAAGCAGTGTTTACATTTTGAAATCGTTCATCATTTTTTTTCTTTTCCATATGGTCTGCATATTTCTTTTACAGAACTACAACTGCGAATCACAATTGCATTCAAATAAAAAAAAAGTTATGTTTGAAACAAGTTCAATTCAATTTAATTCAATTCAATTCAATTTATTTGTATAGCGCATTTAGCAATTTCCCATTGTCTCAAAGCAGCTTTACAGAAGTATGGAAACAGAAGAGAAAGAAAAAGTAATACATATAATAATAAGAAGAAGAAAAAATATGGATAAATATAAAGAAATGAACATACACGATTAAAGTTTAAAATTAATTTAAAAAAAGATGAACTTAAAATTTAAAATACTATATATCTATCCCTATCCCTAATGAGCGAGGCAACGGCGGCAAGGATATACTCCCTGAGATTATATGAGGAAGGAACCTTGAGAGGAACCAGGCTCAGAAGGGAACCTATCCTCATTTGCGTGACACTCTACAGTAAATAGTGCAAATGTGAATATTGTCCCTTCTACAACAGTTTATAATATATAAGTTGACTTATTTCGTGGCTATATAACAATAAGCCTACATGTTGTTTTGCTATCTTGTCATAATCTCTAAAACTCTGATCTAACTGTGAGAGCGTGAGAGACGGAGACCTGTTATTACCTCTTTGTGTG
Source organism: Tachysurus vachellii (assembly GCF_030014155.1). Lineage (NCBI taxonomy): Eukaryota > Metazoa > Chordata > Actinopteri > Siluriformes > Bagridae > Tachysurus > Tachysurus vachellii. The sequence goes on from NC_083466.1 coordinate 3,902,429, forward strand.
GCGATGATGGTGATATTGTGCCACTGCTCTTGCTCGCGGTCCAGCTCTGTCGTCGTGGTGATAAGCCCGGTATCTGGGGTGATGCGGAACAAAGCCTCCGGATCTGACTGAGGATCAATGGAGTACCTGAGAGAAAGAGACAGAGAGGTGAGGTAGAAGTGAACCAGGTAAGGATGAGTGATACAAAGACATTAGAGGCATGAAGGATAGAGTAAATCGGGGAGATACTGTACATGACAGATGAGAGGGCAATGAAGGATAAAATTGATGCAAAACAACAACATCCGGGTACACCTGTAGTAAACTGGTGCTAAACACTGGCAGAGATGTGCAAGGTAGGGCAAGAGCAACAATGTCAGTTAGGAGTACCCTATCTGGAAGACTGAATGTGCCTGGGTAGGATCTCTAAAATTTGGGGACACTTCAGAACAGTAATTGTTTGGGTTGTGGAGTCATGGATGACTTGGGACAACAGTCCACAACAGATATTTGGAATAGTATTAAGAGCACTTTAATGGCCTGTCATTTCACAGATGTATTGGACTCCAAATTCACAGAGGATGCTGATTCTCAGGAACCTTTACATAGATGAGACTGAGGGACATACAGTAGGTGGGAAAAAACAGATGGATGCAGAGAGGTTATATAGAAAGAGTCAGCTGTTTGGGGTCTGGGTGTCAGGGTGGGTGTAAATCAGAATTTTTTCTAGAATGTGTCACAATAAGGAGATATGAAATATGTAAATAACTGTTCAGGCCGCTACCTGATGTTGCTGCTGAGTCCTGTGTCTGGGTCCACGGCACTAATCCGTCCAACGGTGCATGCCGGAGCACAGTTCTCCGACACCTCCATGTGATACCGGGCCCGGGAGAAACGTGGAGGTTCATCTGCATCCAATACAGCCACTCGGATGGAGGCACGGTCCTTGAAGGGGCCACGGCGCAGGAAACGTGGGTCAACGGTTGGGTTCATCACCTCAACAGAGAAGGAATATGAGCTCCGACTCTCATAGTCAACAGCCTGCACACAAAACAGAAAACAAAACTGGATTTGAGGGTGAGCTAAAAAATAAATGAATGCATGCACTTTGCTTAAAGCAATTCTTTCCCTGGTCTTCTTGATTGAACCTGGCAAGTGAGATATAGCCATGCAAACTATATAGCTAGTTGGAGAATGTATGCAGAATCACAGTTCTGGCCAGATCACGCTAAATATTCAGAATTTTTATGGATTATTGTCATCACTGCATATTAGTGCCAGAATGAGGCTAAACTAGGCTATATTCATTGCAATATCTGCTCTCTGGTGCTGTTTCTCAGACTCTGGCACTCTGACAGTGTGAACATTGGAATGAACTTGACTAGAGGCTATTTAGAAAACTTTTAGCCTGCAGGTAAACCGAGTGTACTTATTCATGTCTGGATGCTCAGAGTGTGTGCTGAGGGACTAAGATCTGAGGTAATATTAGGAGCGTTTCACAGACACCATAACTAGTAAATGCCCTGAAAACCTGTGATAAGTTTTGCTGTTTTCATGACTCTCTGGAGAAATTTGCAGTTATGGCCAGAGCATCTGCCAAACCATACAGTGATGCTACTAAACAGGATGTTCTCTATATTTGAGCGGTAGAAGTTGGGGAGGATTTTAAAGGTGCCCTTCCACACAAAACCGTTTTTACTTGTATTTTTTGATATGTGTTAGGTCCATATGTGTTTGTGTTGTGTCGTGAATGTGAAAACGAACTGCTACCTCCCCGGTCAGTTCTAGCCACTTAAAAGAAATAAGGGAAGAAATCAGGTCAGTTGGAAAAGCTGGTCAGTGTGACGTCAGAGTGACTGAGCTCATTACTATTCATGAGCTCTCCCACTTGAGACCGCGCCCCCAGAATTCGTGTAGCTCAGTGAGTTTCCTATACAGCAAGGATGGCTGAACGTCAACGGGCTTGTGAAGAAGCCATTCTGCCGCAATTCCAGGTGATTGTAAACAAATTTCCTCTAGCCATAGGCTACTTATTGCGCTGGGTGAATGAATAGTCATGCTCTCATATCCTAGCGGTTAGCCAGTCGGAGCCAAGCAGCATAGCTCATTTGAATATTCATGAGAACTGGCGCAAATCGAGCTGAGTCTTCCTGCAGGCTTTCTATACCACACTAGAATGGCTTGAAACAAGGTAACCAAGGCATTATTACCACAAAAAAATGTTACAGAGTCCATGATAAACTTCAGACATTACCACAAAAGTAATGAAATACGTGTGGCAGGGCACCTTTAAGAAATAAGGTGGCAAACACTGAAATAACCATCGAAAATGAATCTTGTGTATACTCTATTGAACCGGGACAGTCCTAGTTGGAATGATCACATTAATCACCGCCCATATAGTTTATTAATTACATTTAACATGATTGCTTTCACCCGTATTCTTCAGCAGCTTATAAAATAACATTTTATAGCATCCAGCATGTCCTATTATACAGTATACAGGTATCTGGGACATTTAGGAGACTGTATTTAAATTAAAAAGATTTTCTGGAAATCTTTTTTTTGTCATCTTTGCATATCCTAACAGTTTCTATGAAATAGGTGCCAGCTGTATTTTATTAAAAACAAATTACATTAATGCTAAATGCTGCACTTTGGTGATTATAATCAGTGATTATAATAGTTTTAGCGTGCATGGGATAGCCAGATTTTCTCTGTGTCAAAACATAGCAAAATAAAGATAACCTTTTTAAAACTCAAATAATAAATTCCCTTTCTTTAGACTACATGTTTTGGCATCTTATCGCTACTTCAGAGCTGATTAAAAAAAGGAAAAACGTAACTACAAACCAACTGCTTTCTCAGCACATTTCTTGTTGTTTCAAACAAAACTACTTAAGACATTGTGCTTGGCTTTAAAAAACAATTTTCCCACAAAAGGAGAATATATTGTAGTTAAGAAAGTGCTGAGGCGGCGCTTTGACACAGGTTAGATATACAGCTCTAACTATGTTTCTTGCACAAGCAAACATAGTCATAATTTGTCATTCATGTTTACTTATAGAGTAAGTGTTAGCAATCGTGCTGCTGCTGCTATAAACTACACAGCCACAACATAAAAACCACTGATAGGTGAGGGGAATAAGATTGATTATTTGATTACAATGTCAACTATCAAGTGTACAGTCAGTTCTTGAAGTTGATGTACTGGAAGCAGGACAATTGGATAAGCGTGAGGATCTGAGTGACTGAGAATGGCTGAAGTGTTGACAAGCAATCCATAGACGCTAAATCTTGCAACTTACAGGACTTGTCAGATACCACAACACACCTTGAGACATCTTCTGAAGTCTCTCAATGCTTTAATGGATCAAGTAGCTTTAGCAGGACAAATGGTACCACAGAAGTTGGGTTGGTTTTAATGTTACGGCTGATAGATGAATACAGTAATTACCTGCCATGTTGAAGTGTAAACTGTTAATAACCTCCATCCCACATAAATATTATGTCTTTATAACCTTGATTTAACTACATAAATATGTGTGTATAATTATCTGTCGACGAGCAAATAAAAAATGAGTGCAAAGTAATAGGTTGTGCCGGATCGAGTTCTATTTTATACAGTGTAAAGAAAAAATAATATAATTGACACAGTGCTGTAAATAACTTTCCCTAAGTTTCTTAATAAGCAGGAAAAAGGAATGAGTATCATCAAATCAACTAGCATGAACTCCTATGTATGCAATACTATATTTAATTCAAACGTTCTCATGTGTATTCTCTGAAACATGAAAGCAGCCTTTTTTTCACCATCACCTTTAAACTTTTATGATTTCTGTCCATTTAATGGATAGTGGTTAGGAAAAAAATCTATGTCTATTTAATTAATAGGCTTTAATCATAAGTTCATATTTATATTCATTATACGAATAATGCACATAATTGAGCCATACCTCTTTTCCCGTTGATTACCATAAAAGCTGTGAAAGTAATGCTTGTCTAATAGAAAATAAAGCCTGAGCAAATCTCTCCGCTGATTATATTTCAGATGTAAGTACAGGGTCTGAATTTGCACTGAGAATGCCCTGTGTGTAAGTGTATGTGTGTGTGTGTGTGTGTGTGTGTGTGTGTGTGTGTGTGTGTGTGTGTGTGTGTGTGTGTGTGTAAATGGCTGGCAAGAGGAGTGCAAGGGTTAGAGCTAGAGCATGTAGGTGAGTGCAACTTCTATTGCCTTGCCTCAACAAGCTGCCAGCGTTCTTATTCTAACTCCCTGGGTACACTGTAGCACAAGCACACACACACACACACACACACACACACACACACACACACACACACACACACACAAAACACACAAACACACACACACACACACATACACTTACACACAGGGCTCCTGAGGTCTCCCATGTCTTCTGTATGTTTGGCAGAACAGAAGGAGGCACAGAGGGAAAATGAGCTGAATTAAAGCGGCCTGACTGGACACAACCTTGGCACTTCATATCATCCCTACTGTCTAAACACACACACACATACACACACCCACACCCAGAAATACAAGTGCACTAGGGATGTAACCAAATTATTTGGAATGAACAAATCATTTGATCTAAACAGGTACAAACACAGATATCCTTTTTTTTGCCAAAAAAAAAACCCATTCGAAATCAATAACTAAATAAGTAAATAAATATACCCACTTATTTTCATTAATGCTTCCCTTCATTCCTTTTCATGTATTCATCCCTAGTGACTGCCTGGTCAAGGACATGGTGGCTTAATGATTGTTATAGATTCTTTGTATTTTATGAAGCTGAGCCATGAAAATGAATTAGAATTTAAACTGCAACCAAGTCTCCAGAAAAATAATAACCATGCATGTGGAATTTTAAAAAAATGCGTTTCAAACTTTATTAACGATAATGAATTTTTCAGTGAATTCTTAATGGCAGAATTTACAGACCAGGCTGCCAGCGCTGCCTACTTCCTACTTCCGTTCTGCCTACTCTGAATACATATACAGAATAAACAGATCAGATCCAGGTATTTTGTTACATGCTTAACGTGCCCATACACATACACGTACACATAACAATTTACTTTGCGGTAATTGCAAAGCCATGTGTTGCAATAACTAATGCGGTAAACAAGAGAGCGTGAATGATTCAATAGTACTAAGCAGAGCAAAAGTAATTTAAATGTATTGGTAGTGAAAAATAGACAGAGGAGCAACAATCTGTTTGGGGAGGAGAGTTGTCACTTATACTGCGAGTACACACTCATCACCTTCTTCCTCCCTCTACACCTCTGAATCCCTACTCCTTTCATTCCTCTCTGTTTCTCCTACTCTATAATAGTCTCTACTTTAATTCCACTGTATAACAACTCAAGAATCTCTAGAGCATGTTTAAAGATTGTACTTAAATTTCTCTCTCTCTCTCTCTCTCTCTCTCTCTCTCTCTCTCTCTCACACTCTCTCACTCACTCATCTTGCCCTACATTCCCCATTGCCCTACAAGTGTTTGAACGGCTCTCCAGTGAAATGCCAAGTGTAATTAATTAAGCACGTTTAAGCACTTTTATGACTTCCCAGGTTTGGGAATATATTCTTCCGTCTCTATACACGGCACAAAAGGTGTAGGTTTCTGCATGAATGCATTGCTGGTTAGTTTGTGGATTAGTCTGTGGATTTGGCAGCTCCAACAGGATCTCATGTAGGTTTGTTTTTGTGATTGCTGTGGCTTGAACTGCTTTAATTTTTTTCCTTTTATATTGCGATGCAAGATGTTGTGCTTTTTCTCATGGAAATCTACTAGAATTGGCAAGAATTGGCAAGATTTTCTCCTACCAGTCAAGATACATACAGTATCTATCAAAGTAAATTTGTTTCATGATAGCTGTGAATCGAAGAAGGTGTCACGCGACAAATCTGCAGAAATTCTGAGGTAAATTTTAAAAACTGGAATCACTTCTAAAATATCGTTGAATTTGCTTGATTTTGCGTTCATTTTAGCGATTATAAAATAACAATTTTAGTAGGGTTGTAAATGCAATGCCGATATACCGTATCCGTATCTGTACTCAGCTTGAAAGTAGAAGTACTGTAGGTGTGACCAAATAAAAGAAGTGTTTCACTTTTTCTAAAGAATTTGGTGAGTTCTAAAAAACACATAAAAATTAGTAGCCTTATTTAAACTAGTGTGTACACCTGACCAGGCAGTTACTAAGGATAAATGGAAGCTCTGCAAAATGCTGCATATATTTACATAAATTCCAAGAATGTATTAATATTTGGCTTGTGAATGTGTTTCAGCATGTTTTTTAGTGTGCTCAAAAATTTTCTTAGCAGTGCATAACAAGTAATGTTTGCGTAGCCTAATATCCAAAGTGTCTATGCTTTCAGTGTTTCCTTTGTGCGCACATCAACGGTAGACTTTCAACATTATGCTCCTATTTGCATAACCGGACAGACGAGGGTACGTCAGGAGGGCTAAAAAAGTGTGGAAACTGAAATAAATGCTCAATCAGTTGCTCAGACTAAATGCACTGTGCGGGAGGCGTAGTTTGTGGTTTAAAAGGCGTCATAAAGCGGTGTAGTCAACCGTTCAAGACAATAAGAGTGTTGATAAATGAAATTGTCCAAGTGGTACATAAGCTGCAATCAACCAAAAAAATTGAATAGAGTTTAATTTAAATTATGACTCATGTTTGAGAACAAGTAAATAATGTGAAGGGCATTAATATAGTTGATGCACCATTTAATGAGCCTACTAATTTTTTATTTACAAAAATAAGCTTTTGTGTACAGAATTAGCTTCAGAATGTCAGAATGTCTTGACCTGTTTTTTTTCTCGCAGTTGATTGCGACAAATACTTATATACAATATCCTGTTTTACTTAATTAAATCAAAAACTTTTTTGCTAAACACAGACATGTATTGCTTTAATCATAATAATTTGAATACTTTATTAATTTTGAGTTTTTGGCTACTATATTTCTTAAGGACTTCTAATTCAGACAATGCACCGGCAAATTGTATCGAAGCTGAATTTCGTGTATTGTTACACATCATGTTATGCCAGTCGAGCAACCTCAATGTCCTCATACTACACTATGTGCTAAAACTGTAAATTTTTTAGCAGGATTTTTTTAAAAATGGATCATCATTATTTTTATTCGTTTAAGCTGTAACGATCATATAAATAGTACTATACTGCTAATAATCAAAAATTGAGCTATGTGAGTGTTTATCGATGTAACGTGTTAGTGAGACACCATTACTACACAAACTCCTAAGCTATATGGTTTGTATTATTCACTGACTACAATACAAGCTTCTTCAGGATCTGGATGGATCTTCCACTTCCAGAACTATGTGACGTTGAGTCTATTTAACATTTTGATGTGTTTTTAGATGTGAGGAAACCTGGAGTGTTTGAGGTCATTGTGACATATGACATGTCCCAGACAAAATAAGGTCAAACGCAGCCAAAACAAATATTTACATGTTTAGGTTTGTGCACCAAAACGATGTATATTTAAGTTTGTATACCAGCTCTGCACATACAGTAACACGCAAGCCTAATTTCACACAACCTAATAACAGCTTAGTCCATGAAGTTCTCGAGAAGGAAATTCTAGAAAATCCCACATTATACCTTCTCTGCTATCCCTCCTCTGCAAGGCTTATCCCCTGCTACACTTTTAAGCTTTCTGAAACCATCACGGTGCCCAGTTTGTGTCCGTCACAACATTTTCACAACCGTTTTCCGCCTCTTTCTTTCACCTTGCCTTCCCTTTGGGATGTTTTCACCCACCCCCCTTAACCCCACTATATTCTCTGATCTTTCTATTTCTCTACCTTTCTCTCTATTTGTGTTTCTCTCTCTGTCTCTCTCAAAGAAGATTAGAACAATCTCTCTTCACATTGCAAAGGCAAACACCCATAATCCTGCCAGGGCTGCAGGTTTATGGCCTCGGATTAGCCACTCCTTTACAAAATAGAGCACACAGTGAAGGAGAACCGTAATCATTATTGCATGACTGGGGACCATTTAGTCCTTGTAACTCTTAAAAAGTAAACTTTTTTCTCACCATGCTTTAGTGAATCTAAGAAAGCATGTATTTAACTCTTCTCAGGCATTTCTGTTGCTCATTTTGTTCAGTTTCTTTGCTCATATTGCCTGTTGAAAATGGGGTTTCAGCCCAGGATTAGCAAATACACCACTTTAATGGACATTCTTATAATTTTTTTTTTTTATTTGGTGTAAGGGCTTATACTTTCCAAATCACCTCATCAATCGATATCAATATATCATTAAAAATAAAGTCAAAAAGATTAAATGTGAGCATCCCAAATTGCATACTCTTGCATTATTCTACACATTTTGTAGTATAAATAGTGTTCACATAAAAAAAAAAAAAACGACGAATAAAATGTTCGATCGAACGTCTTTCGAACGTCTTTTAAAATTAGCCTATTTGAAGAATTCAAATTCAAATTTATTTCTATAGCGCTTTTCACAATGGACATTGTCTCAAAGCAGCTTTACAGAACATAAACATAATTCGACAGTTTCGTATAAAGATTAATATTATATGTGTTTTATATTTATTCCATCTATTTATAGATGGAAGAGGAAGAAACCTTTCAGAGGAACTAGACTCAAAAGGAAACCTCATCCTCATTTGGGTGACACTGGAGGGTGTGATTATAAGTATACAAAAAAAATATAAAAAAAATTATTTAAAAAAAACTAGCGGCATCGCGTTTCATACCTTTAACTAAAAAACAGCATTTATTTCATTCATTCATTCATTCATTTTCTACCGCTTATCCGAACTACCTCGGGTAACCTCGGGTAACTTGGTAAACAGCACCAGACCCCAGGGTAGCTCAAAAGAGGATAAACAAACAATAAATACGAGGAGGTCTTCAAAAACCTGTCAAGATTATTCTTTATAACTATGCCTTAGTGGCATGGCATGCAATATCGTTATGTATGAAGATGCCAAGTTGTTGGATAAAAGAGGCATTTATTTATTTTTTATGTATTAAACAAGAGTGAAATGCTTTTCTGCACATATCACCCACCATACAGAACCCTGCTCAAGGACCCAATAGTGGCAGCTTGGCAGTGCTGTGGCTTAAACCCTGTCCTACCCATTAACAACCCAGAGCCTTAACCATTTGTGCCACTATTGCCCTAGTGAATAGCTCCATACATGAACATAACCCTAATAAGTCAAGGTTGTGGTCAGATCCGTATGGATGTCTGCGTTGCTCCTGAACCATCTTATCATCATCAACATCAAATAAATAAATAAATAAATAAATAAATAAATAAATACTCACTCTCACTCATCTTCTACCGCTTATCCGAACTACCTCGGGTCACAGGGAGCCTGTGCCTATCTCAGGCGTCATCGGGCATCAAGGCAGGATGGAGTGCCAACCCATCGCAGGGCACACACACACACTCTCATTCACTCACGCAATCACACACTACGGACAATTTTGCATTTATTTCCAGTTAGTAAAAATGTTTCCTTTTAGTAGTACATACTGTAGTGTAAGTGTCATTGTTTGCCATATGGGACACTTCTCCAAAAAAAACCCTGAATGGTTTTTTCAGCAAAGGTTATACTTCCTCTGCTAACTGTACCGTTCTGTGATTGAGCCAGTCCTGTGTACATCCATTACAGTCAGGTTTGGTTCAGCCACCAAATCAGATATTAGTAGGCTTCAACAGAGTGTTAAAACAGCTGAGAGGATTATTGGTGTGCCCCTGCCCAATCTCCAGGACTTGTTCAACTACACAACTTGTACAAGGGCTGGTTGCATCATCAAAGACTCCTTCTACCCTGGACACAGTCTGTTTGCTCTTCTTCCATCAGACCGACGCTATAGATCATTACGCACTTAAACATAGGCACAAGAACAGTTTCTTCTTACAGGCCATATCCATTTTAAATATTATATATATATATACTTGGCGAATTAAGTCAATCCTGATTCTGATTCTGATTATGAACTTCATGAGCTAAAGATGTGACTTGTGGAATATTCTGAATATTTCATAGATGCTCAATTACCGTTTTAAGTTATTTATCTGTAAAGTACACACCGATTGTGGTGAAGGATAAGTCTTGGTGATTTGGACACACTGAAGTTCCGCCATCTCCACTAGGTGGCAGTGTCACGAAGCTCAGGTTGGTTTCAGAGGAAAGGACGTAAAAGTCATTTTAATCCACAAAACCTGCACAGCAGTGAGTGCGGAATTGATGACAGCACTTATGCTATACAAAGACACCCTGGTGTTACAGATGTGAACATACAGAGTTGAAAGTGTTTATCTGCTGACTGCAAGAGAGCACGATGTTCTTGTGCTGGCAACACACTTACACACAAACACACACACATACATACACACACACACACACACACACACACACACACACACACACACACACACACTGACTCAGACTTCTTGCAATCAGCATTTAATCAGAGAAACATACCACCCATAGACACACACAATTATACACACACACAGAATGGAGATACACACCTACAATTACACACACACATACACACACATCATGAACACTGTATAATTACGATTCTGGAAATCCGATTTGAATCGTTACGAACAACGTAGCAAATGTTTATGATAACGTCCGACTTTGTTTTGATCTGTTTCTTGAACGCTTACATGTGACCCCTGAAGGTCACAGGAGTCGCTTAGTGGAGTTGATGAAGCAGGTCGCAGACTCCAGTCGACTGGTTTTAGACCTCAGATAACAAATAAAGCCTGAGCACTGAATGCTCTGTAGACAGAGAGGGAGGAGAGAGAGAGAGAGAGAGAGAGAGAGAGAGAGAGAGAGAGAGAGATGACTGAACGCTTTATTCGAGCACTCGGAGCCAAGATTTACATGGAGGTCGCATCTGCACAGCTAGTAGATAGCACAGCGGTAATATCCTCAGCCTCCCTGGCAACAGCTTTGCCACACACACACACACACACACACACACACACACACACACACACACACACACACACACACACACACACACAAACACAAACACAGGTTCAAACTACTCTATTTTAAATTCACCCTTTATTTCCTACCTCTAAAGGCTATGTTGACACATTTTTTTTTGTAATTAAAAGTAATTAACAAAAATAATTAAATATAAACTAAATTAAAAAGTAAATTTTGAACATTAAAAGATTTAACACATAAAGGTGTGTGTGTGTGTGTGTGAGAGTGTGTATGTGTGTGTGTGTGTGTGTGAGAGAGAGAGAGAGAGAGAGAGGGAGAGAGAGAGAGAGAGAGAGTGTGTGTGAGGGAGTGTGTCACAGGGGTGGGGTTGGGGGGCAGTTTTGTCCTTTTTTAATAAACTAAATGAGACAAATTAAGTGTGTTTTCATCTTACCACCTCTCTCTCTCTCTCTCTCTCTCTCTCTCTCTCTCTCTCTCTCTCTCTTTCTCTCTCTCTCCCTCTCTCTCTCTCTCTCTCTCTCTCTCTCTCTCTCTCTCCCCTTTTCCCTCTCATCCCCTCTCTTTATTTCTCTCTCCTTTCCCCCTCTACCTTTCCCTCCTTCTCTGTCCATCTCTATTTCTTACTCCCTCTCTCTTCCTATTTTTTCTCCCAGTCTCTATCTTTCTCTGTCAGTCTTCCTCCCTCTATTTTGCTCTCATTCCTTATTTCGTCTTTTTTCCTCACTATCTGTCTTTCTTTCGTGTAGTCTCTCTCTTCCTTGTTCTCTTCTAGTCCCTTTCTTCCTGTCAGTCTCTTTTTATCAGCGTTCTTACACCTGAACTCCTTTACCCTGTCTTTCTCCCCCTCTCTCTTTTTCTATCTCTCTATTATTGTCTATATTCTCTCTCTTTCTGTCTATCTGCTTGTGTAAAGGGCAGATACTAGCATCTTAGTATAACTCCAACTTAGTATAACCCCATGATGAATACCTGAGTCTGTTTTGTTGTTCAGTGCTAAATACATTAAGTGAGAATTTGCATTGGTGTTAATTTTATGCTTTTTTAGAAGAAATTCTATGAACATTGATATCTTTTTTTTTTTTTTTTTTTTTTTAATGTTTGTGTGTGTGTGTGTGTGTGTGTGTGTGTGTGTTGTTTTAATTATTATTAGTGGTGTTGTGGACTGTCTTAAAAACCTTTCAACCTCTTAAAGCCTCATTTTCACTTCCTCCCACATTGCTCCCTTTAAATGTTCTTTGCATCTCTCTCTCTCTCTCTCTCTCTCTCTCTCTCTCTCTCTCTCTCCTTATTTTTAGTATCGTTGTGCTACAGAGCTGAATTCTGAAAGCCAGAGCTATGTACCTAGGCATGAAAAATAGGCCAGTCTTATTTTTCTGTCTTTCTTTCTTTCTTTGGTTGAGATGTTGGAGGAATCGCCTCAGTATCTGTATTTTTTATTGGGTTTACAGATGGGATGTGAGTCCAAGTAGAGACATGAGAACAGTTCATCTGTTTACCAATAATTCCACCACCTTGTGCGCCTGGTTGTTGGGCCACAGAAGAATTGATCTCTCTCCGCACACAATAATGTAACACTCACTCTCTTTCTTTCTTACTTACTTTCTTTCTTTCTTTCTCTCTGGCTCTTATTCTCTCCCTCTGTTTTCTTCATTGGGTTATGAATTATATTGGGACCTTGGCTACGGTAGCAATGACAATGAATTCAATTTGGAACTCCTAGCAAATAAATAAAGTGTCCCAGGCTGGTGAGCATCTGATCCTCAGAGAGACTTGTTTTCTTTAAAGCTTTATTTTTCTCCAAACACATTTAATGAGAGAGTGGCTATGACAGGATTGTTTATTCAGAACTAAAAGCAGGTAGGAAATAAAATTGTGAGAGTTAATGAGAAAATGTACCACGAGCACTATAAGATTGGTTCGAGGAATCGTTCAAGACGATTGTTTCGATTTGATTCTTAACTGCGTCATACGGAGTTTGTGAAAAGTTGAGAAAATCGCATGTCGTTTTGTCATGTTGTTTGTAGCTTTGTTGCTTGTCGCAGAATTTGCGTCGCAATGTCACATGTGTGCATAGACAATGAGTGTATGATGGGACATCGCCAAGACAATGAAGAACCAAACCAAACTCAAGATGAGACACAAAACAGGTGAACACATTAGGGCAGGGGTCGGCAACCCGCGGCTCCGGAGCCGCAAGTGGCTCTTTCATCCCTCTGCTGCGGTAGATTTGGAAAATAAATATTTAATTTAAATTTATTTTATTTTAGTTAGTTAGTTTTTTTTAAAAATGTCTAATATCTAAATTCTAAGATTATGATGCTCTTGTAACATTAAAATATATCGTTTAATTTGTTTGTCGCTCAAAATATGCGTCATAACTGCCGACTTGCGAAATCCGACACACGGAACGGAGAATTTATGATAGTTTGTCATTTTTTTGTGTCTCAGATTTTCTAGGTCGAATGTTTCGTCACTTAGAATCAGAATCGTAATCAGTTTTATTGTTATGCTTGGGTCTTCATCAGCGATCGTTTGAAGACTCCAGCAGGAAGGAATTAGTTTTGGGTCTGCGGTGAACTCGGAATTCACTTTACTATAAACTGTTGTAGAAAGGACATTATTTACATTTACAGTATTTCCTGTTCAGTGTCACCCAAATAAGGATGAGGTTCACTTCTGAGTCTGGTTCCTCTCAGGTTTTCTTCCTCATATCATCTCAGGGAGTTTTTCCTCACCACCGTCACCTAAGGCTTAATCAATAGGGATAGATTTTAGATATAAATAGTAACTTAATTTAAAACTTTAAAGTTGTTTTTTTTATTCTGTTTCTATACTTCTGTAAAGTTGTTTGAGGCAATGAGAATTGTTAAAAGCGCTATGCAAATAAATTTAAATGAATTTATTAAACAGTGTGTACATAAACACAAAAGGAAATAAAATACGTTGATTAAAAGGGTAAAAAGATAAAAATTTAAATCATATACAATGGTGCAGTTGAGTTCAATTCAAGTCAAGTCAAGTTCAACCTGGAAAATCCGAAAAATTTCAAAAATCAGTCCGCATTTTAAACTTCAAATTTAATGACAGTGGACTTATCAATCTTTTCAGAAAATTGTGTGTATGTTCTTTTGGAAGCCAAACAAAAGAAAACATACCGACTAAATTTCCAAAAGTTTCAAAAAACACTGGTTTTTTTTATACTTGTCAAAAAAGCAAAGCTCACAACACTGAAATGAGTAAATGGTGCAAAAAAAAATGTAGAAATTCTCACAGGTAGAATTGAAAGTGATTTAGAATCTGTATCTATGCCGATAAACATATTTGACATTCAACAGCAACAATGACCTGAAAAGGATCAAATTACAAAAAAGGTGAATTAGATGCGAGTAAGTTGAGGTGAAAATAAAATGGTGTGACATGAAAACAGTAAAGCCAGTTGATCATGAACTCGGGGCATGTCACGCAAGGGAAAAAAACGATTATTTTAAAATTGTTTTAAGTATCTCAGACTGACATTCTGGAGTACTGCTGTTTCCTGTATAGTTTTCTAAAGTATTTGTATGTGTGTGTGTGTGTGTATATATATATATATATATACATATATATATATATATCTATACACACACACAAAAAAAGAGTAAAAGAGGTGAAAGAGGTGACTGAAACAGGCTGCTCCACACAGCAACAGAGAAGGCTCGGCTGAGGGAAAAAAGACTTCACTGCATCACTATTTTTGTTGAATAAATTTTTGTACCTTAACTGGGTTCCGGAGGCAGTTTATAACTTTCGGGAAGAGGAGTTTGATCGGGAGATTATTCCATTACGCTGCATTATTGACGTCTGCAGTCGGGTGCTCTCATGTCCGCTTTGTTTACGTAGCTCTGTTAGCTCGGTAATTTAGACAATAGGCTGTTGACAGAGTAACGTTAACGTTCGGTTAAAAAGGTTAAAACAATGCTTGTGTAGTTGTGTCGAATTGTATGCACTTGTGGGAGTTATATGGTACGTTACTCTGTCTTTTGCAGACAGCAAGATTTAGGCTATAGGCTAGTTAACCTTAGCATAGCTTCCCGTCACTCATTAACTTAGTTGAGACTCCTCACATGGATTTGGGCAACCAAATAGAAAAGAGTGTGGCTGCTGCTGAGCCATCTCTTGGTCCTCCACCAGCCAAAAAACCTGCTCAAGTTATGTGTGGAAGCATTTTACAGTCAGTGCTGCAGATAAAACCAAAGTGATATGTAATGTGTGCAAAAGTCAAATCAGCAGATGCAGAGATTTCAAACATCTGTCAGCATCTGCTATGCATAATCACATGCACTTAAAGCATCCTCTCCTGGTACTGTCTGCCACCCCCCCCACAATACGTTCCTTGTTACATGTTCAAAAACAACAACCAATATTGCATATCCATAATTATGATAATGAATATAATTAAAGAATACTTACACTATAACGTAAATTAGAAGTGTAACGCAAAGAAACTGGATTTTTACGCCTATTTTGAATTTTACTCGAATACAAATACAAATACAAATACTTCCCTCCTCAACAAATACAAATACAGATACAAATACCGGCTGCTTTGCATACCCCAATAAATAAATATATATATATATATATATATATATATATATATATATATATATATATATATATATATATATATATATATATATATATATATATAATATTATATATATATATATATAATATTATATATATACATATATATATAATATTATATATATACATATATATATAATCTCCAACTCCATATGGTAAAAAATCTTGAATCTTGAATCTTGTATTGAGGACATGAGAACAACAACCTCCTAATCTATACACAATTATCAGAGTGTATCCGACTATAGAAAGGAATATAATTATTCATTACAACACTCTCCGGTGTTTATAACAGTTTATAATCACACCCTCCAGTGTCACCCAAATGAGGATGAGGTTCACTTTTGGTTCCTCTCAAAGTTTCTTCCTTTACCATCCAAGGGAGTTTTTCCTCACCCCAGTCACCTCAGTCACCTCAGACTTGTTCATTCATTCATTCATTCATTCATTCATTCATTTTCTACCGCTTATCCGAACTACCTCGGGTCACGGGGAGCTAGTGCCTATCTCAGGCGTCATCGGGCATCAAGGCAGGATACACCCTGGACGGAGTGCCAACCCATCGCAGGGCACACACACACTCTCATTCACTCACGCACTCACACACTACGGACAATTTTCCAGAGATGCCAATCAACCTACCATGCATGTCTTTGGACTGGGGGAGGAAACCGGAGTACCGGAGGAAACCCCCGAGGCAACGGGAGATCATGCAAACTCCACACACACAAGGTGGAGGCGGGAATCGAACCCCGACCCTGGAGGTGTGAGGCGAACATGCTAACCACTAATCCACCGTGCCCCCCCAGAAATACAACAATTTCCCAACAATTCATTAATGACACAAAAAAACATCTAAATCAAAATAAAATACAGCTTGTAATCCATCTGATGAGTGCTCATGACTCTCCCATGCAGGAAACGTGCTTTCAAAGCTTTGACACTGACGCTGTCTTTTGTTTTTTTTTTTACTAAAACTATAGGAGTCTCCACTGTACAAGTCCCACTGAACAAGTTGCTAGATAACAACATGGATAAAGCTCATCAAAATGTAATCCGTGGAAATTATATGATTTTAAGTTTACGTTAGTAGTAAAATTCCACACACTCTGGGGCTTGAGTAGGATACAGGAATGTTTTTAAGTAGTTTTATATGTTTTGCGTCAAACAATAAATGGAAACTAATCGCTGGTAAGAACATGACTTTAGTTATGTACAATACATAAAAAATATTGATACATGTTGCTTTGTTGCTTGCTAATGTGAACGTTGGGACAATCGAACAGCCAATGATAATCATATAAATATGAATTTTCATTTGAATGACGCCTCATTCAACATGCCAGATCATTGCTAATCATATTAATCTTCTGTCGGCATCGTTTTTGCCAGTATTTAGCCCACACACACACACACACACATACACACACGTACACTCTCACACACACACACACACACACACGCACACACACACTCACACACTTCTCACAGATTGAGAAAGAGCTGATTCAACTGCTCTGACTCACAGTGAACACTGCACTCATTCCCTCACTAACTTTTTATAGAAGACTTGTTTTTCTTTTTTCTTCTTTTTTTTTATGAGGAGCTCATTTTGTCACGACACCTGGCACAGCAAGTATATGACCTGCTCCTCCCACACCTTGCTATCACCTGCTGTGTGATATATTTTTTGACTGAAACACTCCTCTCTAAACTCTCCCTCTTTTTCATTCAGGCATACACATACATACTGAATGTTTTTCAATTTTTTTAAACATCTCACCTTAGTGAGGGTGATTATGGCCTCCTGGTTTACTCCAGTAATGCTAAAGGTGTCTCCTGACTCCCCCTCGAGGATGGTATATTCCAGCCTGGCATTTTCTCCCAGATCGGCATCTGTTGCTGAGATCCGGCCTACCTCTGCCCCTGGAGCCGCCAACTCTGACACAGAGAACAACCAGGAACCTGAGAGTCGGAGTAGAAAGACCAAAAGTGAGGACAATAGGCACATTTAGAGACAAAATGGATCTTGTCCATACACTGGGTTACACTAGCGATTACCATAAAGGTTACTGTGAAGGTGTGCAATTACTGACAGTAGCCCACCTGTTACTGTCTATTACTAAACAGGAACTGCTCCAATAATGGGGTGGTTTTATTCAACACAAAACAAAACAGCCTAAAAAAAAAGTTCTATCTGCCACAAAGTTGATTATTTAGTGTTTATTTATATTTTACCTTTTACTATATATTATAGCTACACTTTATGCTGTGGAACATTCACAAGACACAAGTTAGTACCTGTTATCACTTGCACTGTAACATCACTAAAGAGTCATTACCTTATCGGACACACTGCTTTTCCACTGAGACTTTCTCAGCATTAAAAAGTGCTGACGCTGGAAACTTCTTTAATAAATGTTATTTTCTTACAGAATGCTTAACCATATATACTGTATATTTACTGTAATATATTTACTATAATATATATAATACTGTATATTTATATTTACTTATGTTTACTGTACTGCTAATGCTACAAAGGGAGCCCATCATAGGGGATTCAGGGAACCTTGGATGGGGTGCCAACCCTTCACAAGGCACAATCATACACACATTCCAGACAACTTAAAGATGCCAGTTGCACTAGAACGCGTGTCTTTGGACTGGGAGAGGAAACCAGAGTACCTTCAGGGAACCCCCAAAGTATAGGAGAACATTCAGTCCCCATTCCCATTTTTTTCAGGACTAGTAGCCTTATATTATGTATAGCTCTGCTGTACAAGTCTCGGGGGGCATGGTGGCTTAGTGGTTAGCACGTTCGCCTCACACCTCCAGGATTGGGGGTTCGATTCCCGCCTCCGCCTTGTGTGGAGTTTGCATGTTCTCCCCGTGCCTTGGGGGTTTACTCCGGTTTCCTTCCCCGGTCCAAAGACATGCATGGTAGGTTGATTGGCATCTCTGGAAAAATTGTCCGTAGTGTATGATTGCGTGAGTGAATGAGTGTGTGTGTGTGCCCTGCGATGGGTTTGCACTCAGTCCAGGGTGTATCCTGCCTTGATGCCCAATGACACCTGAGATAGGCACAGGCTCCCCGTGAGCCGAGGTAGTTCGGATAAGCGGTAGAAAATGAGTGAGTGAGAGTACACTACAAGTCTCTGTGATGACTTCAGATTAATCTATCACGATACTTCCATCAGACATGCTATCAAGCTATCGGATATTATACAATACAATCAAGATAAAGTACTACACACAAGTCTATCCATGCAGAGGTTGGTGTACAATTGAGGTATAAAAATCAGGTGCATTTACTTATACCATTATCCAGAGCAACAAGGTGCTATGGTAACTGGTGCCTAATTGAATGAAAAGTCGTAGAACATAAGACATAAAACCTGTATCCATTCCTAAAGCACTTGTACAAAACCTTGTTTGGGGAGCCATCATATTGTCCAATTTGAACTGATTTAAATTTCCCAGTACTATGGTGGGGGCATCTGGTTGCTTTTATTGTTGCTGGGGTACACGGTCTACGACGACAGTGGCTGCTTTTGCCGCTTTACTGCTATGGAGGACATAAACAACAAACAACAGAATGCAGCTACATACGGCAGATGAATTGGCTTTGGCAGCATGCTCAGAATTTCAACATTTCTATTTCATATCCTCTCCTTAAAAATATAGTGTCTGCACCAGTGGTTATTGATTCACACATAAGTCTTGAACTGGCATTTCAGTTGGCTCACACAAGTATAAATCTTTCACTTTCACACTTTCGCACTTTGGCACAGGAAGGATGCTTTTTGAAATACACACAGAGTCAAAGACAAAAAAAACAGTACCATGTTGTTGTTAATCGAGCGTAGGATGATAAGGATTATAGATGGAAGTGGGGGTCCTGTGTACTTTCGCCACAGGCATCCTCAGATTCTGGCCTCATAATTTGTTTAGCCATATCACATCTTATCTCAACTCAAGAAGGGCTAGAGTATACAAGCGATGAAGTCGGTCAGTGCTTTGGATTCCAAGAAAGCACAGAAGGTCGTAGAGTCTTAACATCATCTCCCACTTGCCAAGATGCATAACAATTCCCTCGGATACAGTTTGTTGTTGAAAGCAATTTGTAGATGGACGAAACAATACAGTAAATGTCAAAAAAGACTTGTGCAAAATACTCTTTTTTACAACTAGCTGCATAAAACATATTTCAGTTGTGCTCCAGTCAGCTCCTTCTTAAGCTTTTGTCATACACGTCCCACTAGACCAGGGTTGTAGCTGGAGTAGATTTTCACTCCAACAAAATGGAAACCACACCTGAGTCTACTGAAAGCCAAGATCAACTGATTAAACAGGTGAAATCAGGTGCAGCTCCTGCTTTACTGGAATGAAACCCTACACATGCACCAATGCTTTGCAGATGTGTTTAAAGACCCATGCACTAGACAGAGACCTGGGGCAGACCCAGACCAGCCTGAGAGATAATATCTATTCCCCAGAAAGAGCTGGAATCTGTAGCTGGTGATTCAGAAAACTGGTTTGACCTTCCCAACTTGCTGCTACCATGGCCCCGGAACAGGAAAAGCAGAAGTAAAATAAAAGAAAGTAGCCGCGTGACACAACATCAACATGTTTCCCAGCTGAGCAGCAGACTTCCAGGGTGCTGCTTCTGGTGTTTGGTGACTATCACACTACAAGACTATCCGTTGAAGCAGTTCCTCAAAATCAAGAAATATTTTGCAATCCTGACGAAGACAAAGTAAAGGCAGTAAAGTACAGTAAATACAGCACAAGTAACCAGTCACATCCTGTATGTTCCCAACATAGCAAAGGGACAGCCTGCCCCTGTCCAAAACAGTATAAAATATGCCTGCTTGTGCATTATTGTTAGATCTATGGTACTTTTGAGATCCTAGTTCGATATGTACATCTAGTTAAGAAAGAGTCCTTCAATCAAAGATTTCTGACCTAACATTTACCATAGCATTTTACATTATCCAAATATGAATACAAATGACTTTCCTTGAATAGTGTCCTTTGCCACCAAACACTAAATGGAACCCATTCTTCTGGGATGAGAACAAATAAGTCTAAACATAGGTACAATTATTCAGCACCCAGATAATATCAGGTGGTCCTGTACCCCTTTTCCTTTGATGTTCAAAATGTCCAAAACCTGGAGGCCTGTAATAAAGACAGTGGTCTAGATGCTATTCCAAATTGCTGTGTTGGATGTTTCTACTACCTCAGGGTTTTACATAATTTTGCAGTTGCATAACACAACTGTGAATACAAGTAACTTTCCCTAAGAAAATATTCGCAAAAAATTTTAGACTCAAACACTAGATATGGGCCGTTGTTCTGGTATAGTTTACATTTACGCCATTTAGCAGACACCCTTATTCAGAGTGACTTACAATTTTTATTTCAATTTATACAACAGAGTAATTGAGGGTTAAGGGCCTTGCTCAGGGGCCCAGCAGTGGCAGCTTGGTGGACCTGTGATTCGAACTCATGACCTTCCGATCAGTAGTTGAACACTGAGCTACCACATCCCGTATAGTTGTTAGGTACAAGTCTACAGTACCTAGGTAAGATTATCCAGAACTTAGTCCACCACCCAGATCATGTCTGGTCTTAAGACTACAGTACTGTAGCTATGTAAGATGGTCCACAACCCTAATTATATCGGGTGGTCCTTTAATCTTTGTCATTGATGCACACCTAATTAAGAAAGTACACCAATCAAAACATCAAACAAATGGCAGTATAGCAAAGGCAGTCGTATATATACCATTCTAAAAAGCCTGTTTTGGATGTTTCTGCTACTATAGAAGTTCGCACTGAATCTGAACTGTCCAGATAAACAGATTCAGCAGTTGCATAAACCCAGCATTGAATACATGTAACCTTCCCGGCAAAAGGCTGACCATTATCCTGCAATAGGAATAGGACAATTCTTATATAGTTATAAATACACTTTTAAACTTTGTTTACTACCCAAATAATGTACTGTATAGATGTCTTATAACACTTTTCAGTTGATGGAGTCCTGGGATGATACAAGTCTACAGTACTGGGGTGAGATATGGGGAATCCATGTGGGTCCACCCCAAAAGAGCAAAAGAGTCAGGACCACACATGGACACACTGCCTACAAAAAAAACAGCAAGTCATTGTAGTTGTGTTTAATTTCCCTTTACCTGGTTAATAATGTGTTATCTGAACATAAAGACATAAAGAAAAGTCTTCTTCTTCTTTAGACTTTTCCCTTCAGGGGTCGCCACAGCGAATCATCTCTCTCCACATATCCCTATCTTCTGCATCCTCAACACTTGCACCCACTAGCTTCATATCCTCATTAATTACATCCATATACCTCCACTTTGGCCTTCTTCTTTGCCTCCTGCCTGGCATGTCCAACATTCCTATACCAATATACTCACTCTCCCTCCTCTGAACATGTCCAAACCATCTTAATCTGGCCTCCCTAACTTTGTCCCCAAAACATCCGACATGACCTGTCCCTCTGATGTACTCGTTCCTAATCTGTTTTAAAACCCCAGCAATGCCATGTAACCAGGGACACAGCGCTTATTACTGCTGTACTAAAAAAAATTAAAACACTTCCAAACCACATAGCAAATAATATCTCTTGGTCTTGCAATTCTTTTCCACTGACAAACAGGGTAACTATAAACAGATATGTTACATTACATCTACACTACTAGTAGTAGATTTGACAAATAATGCTAATGAATGGCATTACAAGGTAGACGCACCTACTGTAATAAATAGGTTGCGTGTACACTACTTTAAACAAATTTTATCCTTTTTCAGTCACTAACAAGCTGATCTGTCAGAATCACATGATTGACAACTGCATTGCATTACTTTCTGCTTACTAACACGGTAGAACCGTGACCTTCCTTTCTTAAAGCCTGCATTAAATCAGCACATTAGCTCTGCTATGCTGATTCACTGCTAGCAGGTGCCTAATTGTAGTTCACTGCATGCAATTTGCCACAGGTACACCTCAGTCACCAAGTCCACTTGCTTCAGTCTTCCTTCGAGGCTAACGTTTCAAGTGAGGTGCAAGGAGACAGAAAAAAGAAACAGATGAAACAGTAATAAAGAAGCAAAAGCAAGCACACCAAGGCAAGAGACATGATCAATTCCAGTAGGCTTTCTTTTCTTACTATAGCCTTAGAATGTGGATCATAATCAACAGCATCATTACAGCAACTCTTACAAACACAACCTCGCTAAGAAGCAGCAGTCTGGCATCAAAGACAAACTCAAAGCTGCTACATGTCCCTTCAGTACAAACAGCTCCGGATGGCAGGAATCTATGAATATTAGAAATCCTCTCATATCCAGATGGCTTCATGTTAGGCTTTGTCTGATACTGATTTACAAAGCTGTCACTCTGTGAACCGGCCAATTTCAGTGGGCAGAAAAAAGCACCAATGGGCTTGCTTTGAGTGTCTGCTAGAGATTGAACTTGATTTAAAACTGGAAAGCCAATATGCTGAAATGCAGGTGGGCAATTTGTCTGTAAAAATAAATGGAAGATGACATCATGTGTTGCTGTTGTTAGGGGTCACTAAAATAGATCATCTGACCAACTTGGATCCAGCATCAAGAGTGCACAGGCTTGTAGCAGCAAGACCATGAGGTAACCGGTATCTTACGTGGCCTGTATATCCATCCATCCATCCATCCATCCATTCTCTACAACACTTAACATACTGGGTCACAGGGAATCTGGAGCCTGCCCCAATAGACTACAGACTAAACAGGATGCCAGTCTATCGCAGGGGCATAATCGCATACATACTCACGTACCCCATAGTCTGTATAGTGTTTAGAAAATTACTGGAAAGAGAAGCATCCAAACAAAGGCAAGAAATTCCAAAGAAATTCCGATGGCTTCACCCACTGTCTTTTAACATGTTCTTCATGCAGTATCTTCCACATCTTGTGCCTTTAAACCTTTAGCCTTGTATTAGCTGTTTGCCTGCAAAGATCATGTTGTACCGTATAAGGATTGATTTTAATAAATGCAGCAGTAAAAACAATCATATCTGCATAACAATGTCACTGAGGAAACATCTTATTTATTACAAATTACAAGTTGCGTTTAGATAATCGATGGTATCTTTTAAAGGAATTGCAGTTCAATACTCTTGATAGTAGCCTTTGCAAATAACACACCAAATCCAAGAGAGACTACGGATTAAAGATGTATATATAGAAAGCGGAAAGTGTCAAAAGTCTGACCGTATGAAAGATACTTCACAGGCCGTCACACACATGCACACACACGCATATATGATGACATTTTTAGCTTTCTTCTCACAAGGTGTCCCTGCTGTGCATCTTTTTCCCAAGCCTCAGAGTTCTCTTCACTACAATCCACACACAGTCACACATATTATCCTCTGGGTGATCAGACATCATTATTATGCTGGTCTCCGGAGGCCAGGATTTAGTAGGCTGAACGTAGGAAACTGCATGGGAGAAGAGATTCAATGCACCAAGTCTCTTAGCCATAGCTCTGTCCACTGGGCTTTTGTAATTGCACTCACGGGGATCATTGCTAAGTCGGCTCCGATCCAATTCAAATATCTACTTATGGTTTCACTTAAATTATATATTAGTCCTTAGTATTTTATATTATCTGGCCCTTGGTTCATTTAAGGGCATTATATGAAGTAGGCAGATCTCAGTGTAAAAATATACAGGAAAATAGTCCTTCTCTACTTCATCAGCAGCATCCTCATCATCAGTCACATACTTTCTGGTAGCCTTACACCAGATTCTGAACAAAGTTGGTTAATCAGCGGCGACTAATTCATATTCAGGGCATATCGTGTGAAAGCCTGAGGTTTAAACCCCTATTATTTTCCCTTATCTAAGCCAAAGATTCTCAATCGTGGTCCAGGGTCACCTGAGACCTGGATTGGGGTCACAGGAGATTTTATTCTAACCGTTTTTTTATCAATATGCATATAAAACCCTTGGTTCATGGAATATATAATAATGAACACTTCCAGATTATTTTCATTAAAATTCCATTAGCATACATCCAAATTGAACATCCCATTTTACCGCACACGGTAGTGGCGCTGCACCCAATGTCCTGTCACGATTATCAAAGTGGCTTGTAACTTGCTTGTAAAGTACAAAAATTAGCACGTTTTTGAATGGAACAGGAATGATTCATAGATAGAAACACAGCAAAATCCAATATTTGTGCAATAATGTACAGTGCATGTGCAAAATAATTTATGGGACGCAGAGCTCAGCGTCCTAGTATGCATCAAATCGGCGTAGCGATCTATTATGGATGTAATAGTTACGATGAGGTGTATACTTTCGAATACCCTGCCTCGCTGCAGTGCGACACACAATCCCAGTCCGCCCATTGACGGTATGACACATTCTTTTGCAGACTGTGATTAGTTGTACAAAAAAAATAAAAAAAGACGCTTTTAAAATCTGGTCTGTTATAAGCTTTGTTTCACTTTGTCTCTATATTGTCTCTATACTTTGTCACTTTGTCTAGATATTAGAGACTATATCGTGTAGGGATTACAGTACGTTCATGTTATCTCTAATCTGATTGGTCACAAAAATAATCCTAACACGATCTAATCTGTACCATTTTATTAACTCACTACCGTTATTAAATATCGTATACAACACATTTCTTCTTTCTCTTCACCTTTTGGCATTAAAATATACCCCATGCTTTGACAGGTGCCGTCGTAACGAGATAATCAATCTTATTCGCTTCACCTGTCAGTGGTTTTAATGTTATGGCTGATCGGTGTATGGGACCATTAAGTTTAATTCTAAGCATTTACTCAGTTCAAGCTTGTCGGCAGAGGAGATTTGCTTGAATTGAGCACTGAATGAATGAACGAATAAAAAAATGAGCCTAATTATTTAGATCGCTTTCAAATTTCAAGATATATATATATATATATATATATATATATATATATATATATATACACACTCACTGGCCACTTTATTAGGTACACCTGTCCAACTGCTCGTTAACACAAATTTCTAATCAGCCAATCACATGGCAGCAACTCAATGCATTTAGGCATGTAGACATGGTCAAGACGATCTGCTGCAGTTCAAACCGAGCGTCAGAATGGCGAAGAAAGGTGATTTAAGTGACTTTGAACGCGGCATGGTTGTTGGTGCCAGACGGGCTGGTCTGAGTATTTCAGAAACTGCTGATCTACTGGGATTTTCCCACAGAGCCCTGATCTCAACATCATCCAGTGCGTCTGGGATTACATGAAGAGACAGAAGGATGTGAGAAAGCCAACATCCACAGAAGATCTGTTGTTAGTTCTCCAAGACGTCTGGAACAACCTACCAACCGAGTTCCTTCAAAAACTGTGTGCGAGTGTACCTAGAAGAATTGCTGCTGTTTTGAAGGCAAAGGGAGGTCACACCAAATAATGATTTGATTTAGATTTCTCTTTTGTTCATTCACTGCATTTTGTTCGTTTATGAAAATAAATGTTTAACACTTCCATTTTTGAAAGCATTCTTTGTTTACAGCATTTTTTCACACCCGCCTAAAACATTTGCACAGTACTGTATATATATATTCCTTTCCAAGATGTCAGTGTTACCAGAGAAATCAATTTATATTGATTTATTAAGATCTAGATTTTTTTTTAAGGTCACTTATTAAATAAAAAATATTTGAGACCTCCTGGACTAAGCCTATGTTGTCAGATATGAGAACAAATTACAGCCAAGGTATTAGATATTAGATTTAAGCACTTCTTCTTGTCTACTCACAATCGGCGTCACGGCACAAATTAGCCAGACTGAATCGGTATCCGATTAGGTGGAGAGTTCAGGGAGTAGTGAGACGCAGACAGGAGACACGGGTAGGAGTTAATTAGGGGTCCACAGTTTAATATAGGTTTAGGCCCACAGGTTTTAGCCTGGTAAACACACAGCACAATTACTTCTAGGTGTTTAAGAGGTACAACGACTGAAGAGAATACAATGGAGAGAGAGAGAGAATGAGTGCGCAGAAATGAGAAACCTAAGCTGAAAGAAAATTACAAAACATGTCTGCTTATTAATCCAGGCGCAATGATGAGAAGTGAGAGACCGAGGCGGGAGAAGAAAAAAAAAGTGGTGGCCAAACAGTGTTATCGGTGGAAAAGCTTTACGCTGCCATGGAAAGTGGTATGTTGAGTTAGGAGAGTCATTAAAAAGTGTCTAGCTGGCTAAAGCCTTGTGCATGGCTTGAAAATCACATGAATAAAATCTCCATTTGTTTAAGACGAGCGTAGAGCAAGCATTTAGTGGAGAGGCCTACAAATGAGAAAGTGTGTGTGTGTGTGTGTGTGCAGTATCGGTAAAAGTAACTCCGGACAATGCATTATAAAACAATGTGTGAGAAAACTTATGGAGACATTTATATAGTAGATCGTTCGCCGGAATACGATTATGGAAATGCCTCTAGTGTTGATTGTCGTTGCACGCTCCCTGTCTAGAGTAAAATGCATCTCATCCTTCAATTGATTCCTGTGTACAAGATTCAGTCTCCAGGAGAGCGCTGACTCACTCACTCACTCACTCACCCTCGAGTAGGTTCCTATAAACAGGAACTCCAAACGGAAAATGACCATTTCGCGATTTTATGATTTGCACTTCACCAGATGGAGGCAATTCACAAACTCCTTGCACGTTACTAGAGCTTATTCTCTCCCACGCCGACACGAAAAAAAACAGACCGTGCAAAACTTTAGCAGATTATGCAAAACTCTCAATCCATTTCTACACACAGAATTCGTTTTCTCGGACATATCGGGGCATGATTGTTCTGAGATTTGCGAGACAGCGTGTTTGAGTGAAAGAACGGCTTCGGCTCGCGAAAACACTTACTAAATACTAAGTATGATTTGAAATGCAGGATGAAAATTCGTTCTTCGGGTGAATGACAGGATTTATAAGACTACAGACAAAAGTTAAAGGAAAATAATCCACATTGAATGACTTGCAAATCTCCAAAGATATATATTACACGAAGCCGTTCGACTGCCTGCTGATGAGTGGCGGCCGAGATGCGGCGGCGCTTTAGTGTTTTCGTCCATCCAGGAATTTCATTTTCTCTCTAGAGCTACCAAAGCTCTAACATCTCATAGATTTAAGACATACTGTACGTATTACTACCGTACTGCGTTCTGAAAGTATCAGCACGATGTTTTGCACAATGTCTCAGCTACTTCGGTGACACACAACCATTAACTTGATTAGGAATAACAAAAAATGTGGCATAACCCAAAAAATAATCATATTATAAATTAATTCTACCATATCGTCGCTGTCAGGCGGAAACCTCGTATGTCCAAATTTGGTCAATTTCATATTTTTTCACATATCGATGCTATTGGTCAGTCCCCACATGGGTCTGTTATTTTTACAAGTTATTAACCAATCTAAAGTCTTGAAAATAGCTTGAGCGCAAATCTCATAACTCCATTGGACACTTCAACTGTCCACCTCTTCCTCACTCCGCGGGAGAGCTTCGCGGCATATTTCTCCTCAAGAAGAGTCGCAACGAATCAACACGTCTTCTGAGGTAAATGTCTTCAAAACACTGGGCTCAAAGAAAAAAAAATCTTCTTGACCCCCGCTAGTTCTGGTGCTCGTCTGAGGACAGGAATTTAGCACAAGACAATCCGCAACGCGGACTAAACCCTGTGCACTGCAGATAAGGTACGGCGGTTTTTTAATTTCCTGAAAAGTAACGGTTTTGGAGATATGAGGATTCCGCCCGACACCGACGATATGTATATACAGTACCTACAGGTACAGTATTTAATATTTAATGTGTTTTAAGGAAGGAAGTGATAATGTTTCTTGAGGTTAGAATAGAATGAAAAGTTTTTTGAATTATAGAATTATAAAAGAATAAATGAGTGATTTCACCGTGGCACCATATCCCTGCATAATCGCTGAGATAACTGTGAGTTGCTCTGTGTGAACAGTGACACAGCGTTTTTTTTATTTATTTATTTTTTATTTGACTTCAGAGCTGCATTGACTGACTGGCTCATTAGCTTTCGCATCGAGTGCAAATGCAAATGCAAATGGATCAGAGTCTCAGGGCATTTTTCAGGCATGATGTGTGATATACAAACATCTCTATCTGACATATATATATATATATATATAAATATATGAATTAAAGATAGATGTATACGCATCAAGCATTTTAAGAAAGCCAAACAATTTTAAGAAAAACCGGCATGACGCAAGATTGCGCTGTAATTAAAGGTGGGGTCTCCGATTTTTGAAAGCCAATGTTGACATTTGAAATCACCAAAACAAACACGCCCCTAACCCAAATGGGTCCAACCCCTATATTGATAGCTCCGCCCACACATACATACGCAACCCAGGCAACTAATGGAAAGAAATGTGTCTTTATCATAGCTGAAGGGAAGAACAATAGGATTGCAGATAAACAAACAAGCAAAAATGACACACAAGCATAATCATGTAAAGGACAAAGGCATATATTAGTTCTGTGTAACAAAGCAAAACCAACGTTACTCACCTATCGAGAAGGAAAAAAGCGCCTCAGCGTCTTAAGTAAAGTTGGTCACATATTCACAGATTGGAGTTTCCCGAGTCAATAACTCCTGAGCTAAACGCTGTTACTACACAAAACACGGTTGTAGCTGCGTCTCTACATTACTACGATAGAAAAGAGGTGTTATTTGTGTAGTAACAGCGTTTAGCTCAGGAGTTATTGACTCGGGAAACTCCAATCTGTGAATATGTGACAAACTTCCTGCTCCTTCAGTTCTCTCCAGCGCTGGAAAGCTGATCCTATATTAACACGTACTACTTCTTACCTTATCGTAAGTCTTTCTTCACTTTCTTTCTTTGTTTTTATCCTCAATGTCAATGTTAAAACCGCTTTCTGCTAATGTCACACATGCGCACTGAACACTCTCCGCCCATATTGACAAGACCCGCCCCTTTCTGCTCATTGGTTACACGTTTGTTTTGATTTTTGTTTAGTTTGTCGGCCCGACGCAGTTTTCTGAAGCATTTCTCAAACATCGGAGACCCTGCCTTTAAAGAGGACATAGAGTAAAGGGGAAAAGATCTGGCAAATGGGTGCAGAATAAATCCATGTGGATGACTTGAGCATGTGATCTATTCAAAATGTAAACAACATGAAGGCAAAAACTCACTGGACTTGACATTAAAAAAAAAAAAAAGATAGAGCAATAGGGAAGTGAAGAGCAAAGGAGCAAAACAGAAAAGATGTGTGTGCATGAGGGAGATGGGAAAAGATGGAGAGATTACAAAAATAAAAAGAGACAAGCAGAGAGAGAGAGAGAGAGAGAGAGAGAGATGAAGGGATAGAAACAAAAAAAAAGAGATTCAGCAGCTAGAGAGAGAAGAGGACATGCATGAGCAAGCTGTGTCTCCAGCTGTGAATGGACTGTAAGCGATTTTTTTAAATAAATAAATAAATAAATACAATACAATACACTGAAAATTAAAAAAAGAGGCCCCATATGAACCAACACGTTTTAATTATAAATCTTTTCATGCACACAGAACTCAGTTGCGCTTACTGGAAGTATAGCCATCACCTAATTATTGTTTTCTTATCAAAAATACTGAGGTTATGTTTTTTTGCGCTGTTTTTGTCCAAAATTTTACAAGTGCATGAAGAACAAATTGAAGGCTTTCCCACCCCAGCTATGCCAGGTGAGGGAGGCTCAGGTCATTTTAATTAGCACTGTATGTGGCACAGCCAAATCAAATCTTTTGAGTGTGTGTGTGTGTGTGTGTGTGTGTGTGTGTGTGTGTGTGTGTGTGTGTGTGTGAATACTCATAAGCTGTAGCTAAGATCTGATCAGATTTCAGTTCCAATTAACATGAATACAGAGAGAGAAAGACAGAGAGAGAGAGAGAGAGAGAGAGAGAGAGAGAGAGAGAGAGAGAGAGAACAGTCTGTTGGGGTAACTTGGTAAACAGCACCGGACCCCAGGGTAGCTCAAAAGAGGATAAACAAACAATAAATACGAGGAGGTCTTCAAAAACCTGTCAAGATTATTCTTTATAACTATGCCTTAGTGGCATGGCATGCAATATCGTTATGTATGAAGATGCCAAGTTGTTGGATAAAAGAGTCATTTGTTTATTTTTTATATATTAAACAAGAGTGAAATGCTTTTCTGCACATATCACCCACCATACAGAACCCTGCTCAAGGACACAATAGTGGCAGCTTGGCAGTGCTGTGGCTTAAACCCTGTCCTACCCATTAACAACCCAGAGCCTTAACCATTTGTGCCACTATTGCCCTAGTGAATATGAAATGAACATCACCCTAATAAGTCAAGGTTGTGGTCAGATCTGTATGGATGTCTGCATTGCTCCTGAACCATCTTATCATCATCAACATCAAAATAAATAAATAAATAAATAAATAATTACTCACTCTCACTCATTTTCTACCGCTTATCCGAACTACCTCGGGTCACGGGGAGCTCTCAGGCGTCATCGGGCATCAAGGCAGGATACACCCTGGACGGAGTGCCAACCCATCGCAGGGCACACACGCACTCTCATTCACTCACGCAATCACACACTACGGACAATTTTCCAGAGATGCCAATCAACCTACCATGCATGTCTTTGGACCGGGGGAGGAAACCGGAGTACCCGGAGGAAACCTCCGAGGCACGGGGAGAACATGCAAACTCCACACACACAAGGTGGAGGCGGGAATCGAACCCCCAACCCTGGAGGTGTGAGGCAAACGTGCTAACCACTAAGCCACCGTGCCCCCTAAATAAATAAATAATTAATAAATTCCAAATATTTGAATAAACTAGTGTAAAGACAAGGGGTTCGTAACAAGAAATAAAGCCAACTGGACCAAACTGGCGGAAACACACAATTGTACACGAGGTATATGTATGCTATACAGTAGCATTACAATTTCCCTTCACTGAATCTTAGAGGCCCAAACCTCTGTGTCCCTGTGCACAAAGTGAGCTCCATGAGAACATGGTTTAAAAAGGATGGAGTGGAAGAACTTGTGTGTCCTCAAGCTGAGTTCATCCCAACTGAACACTGTTGAACTGGAACAGAATTTGCATGACTTGGTCTTCTCACGTATCACTGCCTGACTGCACTAAAGATCAATGTGGGGCAAATCCCTACAGCACCACCAAAACATCTAGTGGAAAGCATATCTGGAAGAGAAGGTGTGGGGGGACGTTCAAAGAAATTTTGTATGTTAGTTAAAAAATTACAAGATTTTAAGAGTTTCCAGGGCAGAGCTAGAGGGTGCCACCCCGAATTTTTATTTGATAGCATTGGAAGTTTGATGCTGATTGACATCTCATTTCACCTATCAAAAGAAGTCTTCGTTTGATGTTTGGTCGCGGCGTCGCTCAACATTTCAAATCCATCAATCAATGACAAGAAAGAGTTGAGAGGTAGAGAAGAATAGTAAAACATCAAATTTCGGTAAGCTTTGAGATTAAACACAGGATTTAGTTTTCCAGAAAAATATTTCGAAAGTTACGTCGCTATATAAATTGACGTTAGACGCTATTAACAGATTAATCAGACAAGAGAGAATATTTGGAAATTTTCAGCACTTCCTGATTATACAGGTCTATTTATGAAAGTGTGTTTGACATACACAAGATAAAATGATAACATAATTTATTATAATTTATTTATAAAATAGATTATGAGAGATGTATTCTACCTCTAATGAGCAATTATGGGATTCATCCATGCTCCTTGTTAGGGTAATTTGTGTCATAGTTTTTGCACTCCTACACCCCCTGGCCACCCCATGTATAAAACTCTAATTCACTTCCAAATCTGATCATGTTTAGCTTAATTTACTATCTCATCCATGCTGTCTTATTCCATACAGAATGTGAAATAAAAACAAGTCCAGGGCATGGCTAACATCCAAACCTTTGAAAGTATGAGTTATACTCAGGTTATGCTTCACTGATCTCCGCACCCCACTGCTTTAAAAGCTGTGGCAGAGGTTTGTTTGGCCAGACCTGCACATTACGATACCTGGAGTATTTACAGGATTAGTCTGGAATGGTGAAGTTCACTCAAGTGGATCTTCCCTCTCTTTCTTTGGGTTCTTACTAATGCTGCTCACATGTTCCCAGCATCCATTGCCTTTCTTGGGGAGAGCAAGCAGCAAGCTTGTGGTTGAGTCTGAGAGACATCCGTAGTGCCGTTCAACAGTTAAGTTCATCAGTGTGATGTAGGCACCCTGCTAAGACACCCCCATTATAGTAGAAATTACTTCTCTCTCTCTCTCTCTCTCTCTCTCTCTCTCTCTCTCTCTCTCTCTCTCTCTCTCTCTCACACACACACACACACACACTCTCTCTCTTTCTCTCTGCCTTCCTGCCAAGCCGCTGAACAATGGGAATCACTTTAACTCCTGTTATTCTTCAAAAAGGCATTCTGCCAGGCTCTGACAGGGGAAGAAAAATCATTTGCCTCCTTCCCCTCAATGCCCTTTTGCTCAGCAATGGAGAACCATGTGGTCTACTGATGTATTCCACTGAATACAGGCTTGAGGGTTCCCCTCAAAATCGCTGAGTAGTAGACAATGTCAGCCTAACTACATTTTTCAGGTTAATATATTAGTTATCAATTTTCACCCACTGCGGACCAGGTGCTGCATAAGATAGATAACTAATTCATTCTTTATAGGGATTATACTGACTGGTTGACTAGTTGAAATACAGGGGTTATAGACCATTGAAAAAAGACCATGCAAGTAAAATTCCCAGATCAATATCAGTCTGGAAAACCTCCTTAGGCAGGGGTCGGCAACCCGCGGCTCCGGAGCCGCAAGTGGCTCTTTCATCCCTCCCTGTAGATTTGGAAAATAAATATTTAATTTAAATGTATTTTATTTTAGTTAGTTTTTTTAAAAATGTAATTCTAAATTCGAAGATTATGATGCTCTTGAAACATTAAAATAAACCGTGTTTAATTTGTCTGGTGCTCAAAATATGCGTCATAACTGCCGACTTGCGAAATCCGACACACAGAAGCAGACGCATTTTTGGCAAGTTAAAATTTTGACGTCATGAATACGAAGAGGACTCCATTAGACATTGAACATTTTATTTGAAAGTAACCTTCAAACCAGCGTCTTTTTTGTTAAGGTTAGTTCAAACTGTTCAAAATATTTTTGTTTGCTTGCAGAAATAAAATTTCGTTTACTCGGTAGTAGTTCATTCATTTCATAAATGCAACACACTACAGTTTTTTCTATACTTTCCATAAAGGTAAAAACCGATATATATGCAGTGTTATCTTCATTTTAGATGTCAAAAGGGTTTTGTGGCTCCTTGTGGGTTTTTTTTCTGAGGGAAACGGGTCCAAATGGTTATTTGAAGTGTTTAAGGTTGCCGACCCCTGGTCTAGATGTACTAGTGGCTCAGTGGTTAAGGCTCTGGGTTAAACCCCCAAGCCCTAGTAATGCCAAGTTTCCTCTGTTGAGCCCTTGAGCAAGACCCAGGGATGCCGTAGCATGGATGACCCTATGCTCTGATCCCAAGAAGCTTCCTAAGAAGCTAGGATATGTGAAGAAAAGAATTTCACTGTACTATAAAGTATATGTGGTAAATCTTCTTCTTTTTCTGCTGTAGACATAGCATCTCACATTACAGCTATAAAAAGGACTTCGTTAACAGACGAGCTCCCATGTTGCTCAGTTTCAGTCGATTCTTTCAGCTGAGCTATACAATCCATTTAAAGAATTGGTATGTCATTAAGTATTGTAATATGGCACAGATATATTACTGTGCACATTTATAGTACTGATTTAACTATACTAGTTGTTGATCTGAACTAACGCCACCACAAATGCGGGGTCAATACAGTCACTGACCTCCTTAACTACAGAGAGAACCTTATTTTTCCAAGTGTGTGTTTTAATTTTTCTGCTAATTTATTCCAAACAGTCCACACTTCATATTCCTGTCCCATCCCCCTGTTCCATTACATATAACCATCTGCTACCTGAATAAATGCCCTTGAGGATAAATGTATGCTAAACCCATGACCCAGAAAGCACTTCCCGTTAGTCCCGCTGGTCCCTACTTTAGTAGCCCATACAAAAGTACCTAGCATTAAGCAAGCCTTACATGGATTTAGAAGCCAATTCAATGTGCAGTATGATTTCAGAAGCAGTATTTTGTGGCCTACTGATATCGACAGATCCCCTTCAAAAAAAGGAAAGCGGAGTCCACAGGGTGCCAGGAAGCCTGAGCCTCTTTCTGCATAGGAGCAAATTATCAGCAGTAGCGGAGATAAATAAGTGCCGTTTTGACCTAGCATGAGCCGGAACTAATTCAATTTCAAATTATAACAGCTGTCAATGAAGCCATGGCATGGAAGTGTTTCTCTCGTCTTCTTCCTCCTTCCTCTGTCCTTCCCCAGTGAATCCTTTACGGTTGGATACCTGGCCCTTGGGATGCATTTTAATGCATTCTAACAAGCAGTCTTTAGTGCATCACAGACAGGAATCATCTTTACACTAGTGTTAGACCATAGAATTGGACTTGCCTAGGAATGGATATAATTTAAGGGGATAACCCAGAGAAAATTTTAAAGGAAAAAAACTTCCTAGTTGCGTAAGTATGGACACCCTTAAAGGTGGGGTGTACAATGTTTGAGAAATGCTTCAGAAAACTGAGTCGGGCCGACAAACAAAACAAACGTGTAGCCAATGAGCAGAAAAGGGCGTGTCTTGTCAATATGCGGTGGAGAGAGTGTTCAGTGCGCATGTCTGACATCAGCCAAAAGCGATTGAAACACTGACATGGTGGATAAAAACAAAAAGTGAAAAAAGGCTCCAAGTCTTCTGTTTCCATGTGTTTATCCGCAGCAATGTTACAACCTCTGGCTCTAACATTACCTCCGCCTCGGGTTCTAGGTGTTGAAAGTCGTCTTCCACGTGAAACGGAGCTAAACCTTTCACAGTACAACACACATTACTAAAAAAACACATTTGTATTACCATAGTATTACTCATTGAGTTCATTTATTGATAAAAATATCCCCTCGGCCAGCTGCCCCAACAGGTTCCGCCATAATAGTTGCCTGTGTTGCGTATGTATGTGTGGGGCGGAGCTATCAAAACAGGGGTGACACCCATTTGGGTTAGGGGCGTGTTTGTTTCGGTGATTTCAAATGTCAACATTGGCTTTCAAACATCATAGACTCCACCTTTACTGAATACTTTACTGAAGCATCATTTGATTTTATTACACCACTCTGTCTTTCAGGGTAAGAATTGACTTTGCAATATTTTCTCCCTCTTTCTTGCAAAAAACATTCTAGATCCATCAAACTAATCATATCCTGTGTACAGCCTGCTTCAGGTCATCCCACCGGATTCAGAATAGGCTCTGGCTAGGTTGTTTAAAATCATTGATCTTTTTTTGGCCATTCCTTTCTTGATTTTGGATGTATGCTGTGGGTCATTGTTGTGCTGAAAAAAAATGTGTTTTCATCTTTGACTTACAAACAAATACCAAAAGGTTTCAGTAAAATTGATCCCTCCACTTTGAAGAAAGCCCTGGGTTCCTCCTGAAGAAAAGCAGCCTTAAAGGAGAATGCTGGCACCACCATACAACGTGGGGATAGGGTTCTTTTGGAGATGTTCTTTACTTTGGATCAAACACACCTTTTATTATTTTGGAATGATTATACTTTTGGGAGTACAAGGTTTGGGTTGATTTAGTGATTTATTTTTTGTGACAAAGGTCTTCCGTCTAGCCACCAGACCCCGTATCCCAGATGTCTGTAGAATATTTCGGATTGTTATCACATGCAGAGAGTAAACCTTGCTTGTTAGATATCCCTGCAGCTCTTTTAATATGATTGTAGGTTTATTTTGCTTTGGTTTTTCTTTTAATTTCAATACACATAATTTCACATTGAGGGTGAAAAAAGTTTCCGACTGTTGCTTTATCTTTATCCAACAAATTCAGAAGCATGGTGGTGATAGCATCACATTGTGATGATGCTTTTGGAATATAAGACGGGTCAGGATTTGTCTCTATGCAATCCCACATCAAGACGAATGGGCCAAAATATCAAGACTACTATTTAGATAAAAGGACATGTCATAAGACTTATGAAGATGAAAACAATGAAGCATTTTACCCCTAAACTGGGTAATTGTATGTGACAGCCATGACTGACATAGCATGCATATCTCCAGGAGAGCTAGGCTACGTATACAGTACAACTTGCCCCAGTCTACAAATTTGTCTCTTCATTCATCACAACTGTTTTCGAACATGATTTGAAGCCGAGCTTGTCATCATCTTGCCACACTGTCTTATTTTAACACTCTGTAATAATCACCATGCAGGCTCTCCGCTGCACAGGCTTAGGTACACCAGTGGAAATGAGATTTATGGGCTTATAAGGGCATAAATGTTGCTGTTAATAAATGTGATTTATGATGTGCTGAGAGCACACGGTAAGTGTTTTGATGAGTGAGGGGAAAGAGACCCATTTGGGCACTTGTGTTTTATTTTCAGTGTGAATGATTGGCCCCTGCAATGCTTTTAAAAGCATGCCAGATGGAGGCAGGCAAATGGTGAGTGTGTGTGTGTGTGTAGAGAGAGAGAGAGAGAGAGAGAGAGAGAGAGAGAGAGAGAGAGAGAGAGAGAGAGAGAACAAGAATTAGCCTTAAAGGTAAATGACAAAGTTTGTCACCTCTGAATTTCTTCATCTCCCAGTTTTTCCTTTAGACTGGCAAATCTGTGTTGTGGGCGTATTGTGTGTGTGTGTGTGTACATATGTGCAAGCCAGCACAGATGACTTTAAATATAATGAGTGTTTGAGTCTCCCAACACGTATGAATGTGTGTACATGTGTGATAGCAGGAGCTCAGGCTGAGATGGAGACAGATGGACCGAGCGAGTGCTTGTGCAATGGATGATACCAAAGTGTGAGCACGGACACACTCACAGACACGTGCCCATAATTAAGAACCTTCTAAACTTAAACCGATGTAAGTGAGCCTCTCTATTCTGCGTTTCTTTGTCGCATCTCTTTTTTTTTCCTATTTTCTCATTCACTGTCCCTAAGGACAAATTACCATGATTATCATTTCTCCGCTCTATTCTTAAACTCTCTCTATTCTACCCATTCCTGTACTCCCATCTCTCGACCTCCCTCTCTTTCTCGCTCTCGTGTTTGGACTCGGTACTTGGCACGGACTCCAGAGAAATAAATTACTAATATATACGAGCAAAGCTTTTCTGTATCTTCATCTTTCATCTAGCTCTCACCTAACAAAAAGAGATTGATCATATCAGGCATGCCTATGTAGTCATCCGTCCTGAAATCTATTTATCTATCCATCACACAGACAGCACGAGCTCTAAAAAAAAAACCCAGGCAAAAGTCTGCAAATAAAATTGAAATTCACGTAAAGGTTTATAGCTCATCGTTCAAATTGTGCTTGGACCTACCTACTAAATAACACTAGAATCTTAACAAAGCATGAAGCTGCTGTGTAATTGTACAATCAGCCATAAAAGAAATGACACGGCTAGAGAGGTTAATGGGTTAATAAACGTTTTTACTGAACGAAGACTTTCATGTCAGAACTTATAGATTAGCCTCTTACATTTTTTTGTTTTGTCTTCGGCTGTGGCTTCGTTGACAAATAAAAAATTCTGTTAATGCTTTGAATTTCTGGCCTCTTCGTGACCTGAGTGATTTTGCCATGGTTGCCAGATCTGTATGACAAAAGCAAGGTAAACAAATCTAAATAGGCAAGGTAAACAAATCTACGTACATGAGTCTTAAAAAGTACAAAAAAAATCACTATACAATTCTGGAAATTGTATTGCATATAAGCAGCCACCATTTATTCTATTTATTTATTTATTTATTTATTTATTTATTTTTGTAGAGCATCTTGCGACGTATGTACCATGATACACAGAGTGAATTGAACGCAATCCAACGAATGTACAGTAAGAGAATCTGACATAAATTGTGAAATATTCTGGTATGTGGATCTGAACGTTTAACCGGTGAACGTTATTTGGGTCCTAACTGTTTTGAACTAGATATTAATTGGATTTCTTTCAAGCAAAAAGTAACAGAAACCAACATGTGCAGGTTTATCAGTGAAAAAAAGAAAAACTTTAAAGGGAAAGATAAGCCAGAGAACTTTCTTTATATTTTATTTTTCCCAAATGTGTCCTAATTAAAATGAATTCCTAATTTCAATGGGCCAAAGAAGACTCAAGATGCTGTCACAGCTGGCCATTGAGTTGGGAATTGTTCAAAAGCTGTGATTTGATGTTTTGAGGGATGAGTTTAAAAAGAAAGAAAATTAGAACTGCATTGTATATATCACCCATGATGGAAAAAAAAATGTGTGGTTGTTTAGATATATAAATCAGGAAATTATAAATCTGTAGTTGAGAGAGCGGCTTAGTGGTTGCCATTTTTGTTGCCAAGGTCGGTGGTCCTGTGTTCTCCCTGTGATTCAGGGGTTTCCTCTGGGTTCTCCAGTTTCCTCCCATAGCCCAATGACTTGGGGACTTGCAATGTAGGCTGAATGGCATCTCTAAATTTTCCAGAGTGTACGTGTGATTGTGCCCTGTAATGGGGTGCCCTGAGTCCTCTTGGATAGACTTCAACGTTCCTTTGTTATAAGATGAACAATAAACCAAGTACATCATGAACAAATTGGATGTCTTAGCTCAGTTTAGCGACTCGCTGGCAACCCAAAGCACACGGCATGCTCCACGTGTTGTAAAATAGAATCTCTCTATATTCGACAGACTCCTTAGGGGAGGGTGTACCAA
Organism: Tachysurus vachellii; assembly: GCF_030014155.1. NCBI lineage: Eukaryota > Metazoa > Chordata > Actinopteri > Siluriformes > Bagridae > Tachysurus > Tachysurus vachellii. Next base: position 3,941,981 of record NC_083466.1, read on the forward strand.
ATGCCGAAGCAGTAAGAATCTCCCGGCAAACAGATTGGAAAACAGCAGAAATATAAGCAGTAGGTATGACATTTGAAATAAAGTAAATTTTGTCGCAATCAATTCAAGATAAAGTAAATTATCATTGTTGATCTGCACATCTCCAGTCACTTGTACTGGCTTACATGTGGATGTATAAGGAAGTAGTTTTCTCATATCTCATTTTATACAACTAAGCAATTGAAGGTTAAGGGCCTTGCTCAAGGGCCCAGCAGTGGCGGACACGGGATTCAGGCTCACAACTTTCCGAAAAGAATTCCGCCTTCACCTCTAAGCTAACTTCAGTGGCAATAAAACTGATTTGGAGTGCTAGTTGCGCCATACCAGTTTACCAATACCAGGAACGCCTACTAGAGATATGCAGCACTATCGCTGAATATGTGAACAGAGCATTAATGTCTGGCTATGAGAGTTTGATCTGATTGTTCAGCTCCCAGTTGGCATAACCAACAATACATTTCAGCCAAGCACGCTTATATATTTTGGGTGGATGCCAAGCCGTAGTAGAAGCGACCGTATTGTTTCAAATTTGTCATTTTTTTATTTAAAAGCAGAATCTAGCATCAACCGATCTCGCCATAAGATTCAAGTATCCTCTGAAACAATTACATCTGTTCACTAAATCGTGCCAAAACGCGACAAGGTATAATTTGAAAAGATATATTCAGCTTATCACAAATTAGTGAAGCCTGGTGGCGGAAGCATTAACGCTTCTCTTCAGCTGGAGTTCTAGTCACAATAGATCATAGATCATGGATAAAGTCTATGTTCATTTACCCCCACTTCTGTGTTTACATTTGATGTCTAGGTATGGCTACACATAAAGAAAAGCATTAGGTTGAATTCCTTGACCATGTTTTGAACACTATAGCACAAATACCGTGCACAACACGTTATTTCAACCATAAATAATCGGCTGCACACGTACTGTACGTTATGTTAAGCACCCACTAAGAAGCATCTGGCTACACCCCAGCTACAGTACGCCTCTGTGAGCCACATGCTAATCTACTCACGGAGAGAGTAAGAGAATGTGAGGCAGAACTGACTTTGCAGGGTTTTGGATGACATTTTTTAACGCCATTTCAAGTAATTGAGCCGAATTGCGAGGTGGCTGCCTTTGATAGTGTTATAAAATACCTTCAAGCATAGTTTGAGATAGCCAAGAAGATAGATGGATAAGGTGAGAGCAGTAAAGGCAAAGAGACTGAGAAAGAAACAAAAATTGAGATAACTGAGAGAGAGAGAGAGAGAGAGAGAGAGAGAGAGAGAGATATTATGGTACTCTAGTGGGTTAAACCCAAGGGAAGCTAGTATTTCTCACCGGAACACAAAATTTTCTTTTTTTTAACAAAGGAACTGCAAGAATTCTTAATAAATAGACAACTGAAGAAAGAAGGTTAATGGCACTAGGCTAAGATTTGGGAAACGTTATAAAAGCCTAACTGCCAAGTCATTCATCATGTATTTTTACAAGATTTTAATTGCCTGTCATTTAAAGTTTAGAACAGATTTAAGAAGATTCAAATTAAAAAAACTGAACTAATGCGCCTTTAATTCAGTCACGTCTCGTTCCATTAGGACCTCACCTCTTGTACTTTCAGATTGAGGGGGGGTGGAAAATAAGGACATGTCTCATTCAGGCACCATCTTAAGCAAACTGACAGCAAGTCAATTAATTATAAAGTGCTTTTAAAGAATGACCTTTCGCACAAATTTGATTTGTGACCGGTCCCAGCACACGCTGATTACAATATCCGAGCTTTCAAGGCGAGCAGATAGTCATCCGAACTTCATCCAAATTTAGATAGAAAAGTATCTAGAGAACAATGCATTATGCAATGCAACCAATTGTCCCAACCTGACACTGTTCCTTTATTTTCTAATTGTCACAACATGATTATTAGATGAAGACAATTTCCTAAGACATTAAACTTTCCAAGTCTTTTAAAAAAAAAAAAATAAATAAAAAAAAAAAAAAAGGGTATTGTGCAAATATTTCTAGCACTGCCAAATAAATAACCACAGACACTTTCTGTTCAACTCAAATTTGTCTAAAGGACGGTTTATCCCCATCTAATCCTAGTTCCAGTTTCGAAAACGGGTGGTTTCCTGAGTTGTAGAAAATCAGTTATAGCAAAGCACAAGGAGAGACGAATATTTACTGTTCTGCATACTAATTATCCATATCTTGTTATTTTCCCTTTTCACTCAGGAAAGAGAGAGGACACTTCAACTGTCATGTTCTGTTAGTAATTACTTTAGTAATTTAGGTCAAATTGCATTTCTGGCAAAGTATATCTGATATTTCACGTTCATTATGAGCAACATAAAGAATACGGTATGACTGCAAATAAACTGGCAAAATATTATTGACCTAGAGGTAATATGGGTGCCAAAATATCTGTCACTACCAAGAATTTTGGACATTTGGACAACAGAATTATAGTCTTTTCCATAAAACAAACCAGTCAGATGTGTAGGATCCCGTACAACCCGAATGCAGTATGTTAAATAGACAAAAAGTTACATGGTAACATGGTCTCCTGAAAGCAACCGTGAACAGAGAATCTCCGAACAAGACCACAATTAAGAAAAAAAGAGTCCAATACATGGATGATTGCTGGTCAAAAGTAGAAGCTGAAGTTAAAAAAGATACAAGATACCTTCCAAATATGAACGCCAATAACGTTTATCGCAAATGTCTAGCGTCAACCGATCTTGCTACAGTATAACTTTCGAGAATCCTGTGAAACAATAGTCTCTGATCATTAAATTGTTTCAAGCCATGTAGCTAAATCAGGGGTGTCAAACTCAGGCCCACGGGCCAAATTTGCCACGAGATCATATCAAATGTGCATTACAGCTGGCTAGCCGCATGCTCCGCTAATACTACAAATCCCAGAATGCCTTGCCACTGTATTGACGCGTAGTCACGAACAGCAAGCGCCCCTCATTCAACAACCGTGCTACAGTCACAACAGGCAAGTTAACTCCACCCTCCACAAATATGGCCAAACGAAAGATGGACAATAGGAGCTTTCAAGACAGGTGGGAGGCAGATTATCTGTTCACGAATATAAAGGACAGACCTGTTTGTCTTGTGGGCGGAGCTAACGTGTCTGTAACCAAAGAGTATAACATAAGAAGACACTAGTCGAAAAGTTGGATTTTCACTGAATGAAATTATTATTTTTGGTTGTTTTGTTGTTGGTTTTGAAAAAGATCCACTTCAAAAAGGAACTTACAGTAAAATGATCCAGTGAGAGGCGTAATTTATTTATTTATTTAAATAAGAAATGAACACCACTGATGTGTCTTTTATTTCAAATTTAATTTCTTATGTGTTTGTAATATCAAGCTCAGGTTGTTCCAAATCCTATGTTCAAGCAAAACTAAAGTTTGTTGACAAATGAAAAAGGTTGAACATTACATATCAGTTGCAGTTAATTTTTCAATAAATATTCAGTTTGGTCCGTGACTTTATCTCGGTTTTATATTTTGGCTCACTGTGAATTTGAGTTTGACCCCCCTGAGCTAAATGCTTTAATTAAACCGAGGTATAATTCAAAAAAGATGATCTTCAGACCAAAATAAGACAGCTTATCCTCCACAGTGAAGCATGGTGGTGGGAGCATCAAAGAATAGCTTCCTAATACGAACGGTCATAACGTTTATCTAAAATGTTAGAAAGCTTCTTCAAGCAAGATGTTATAGAAATAATGGGTGGGGAAGCCTGTAGGCTGTCTTACTGTATTAACAAATGTAAACAAATAATGCCAGAAACTCAGAAATGTAGCATAGCACTGAAATTATACAGTACTAGCACTTTAATCATAGATGAAATGGTTGAACAATGATGTGTTTTTATATGAAATTCTCTTTTCTGAGCAGGGGTTCTTGATCAGCTTTGAAAGTTTGCTGTAAGATTTCCTTTATTTTTTTGAAAAAAAAAAAACCTAAGCAGAACCATTAAGCAAAAAAAACAAATTCTTGTTTGTTCTTGGATTATTGCTTGTCTGTGAAAACACAGGGAAGGACAACACATCAAGAGTACGTACCTGGCTATCATAATAATAAAGGACACTCGTTTTTTTCTAATAGAAAAAAAAAATGCTACCATCCTTTTTTCTGTCACCACCACCACTGAGTCCTGTAATGGTCCTTGAGCATCATGAATTGTGCCAGGTGCTTGCTGTCACCTAGATTGACGTTGCCACCCTAGCAGACCACAGCTAAAAAAAAAGCTATTCAGAAACAGACTGATAAATTAGCTTCACATCAGTGTTATGAGGAACCCAGGTTCATTCTTATCTAATGAGCCAATCATGTTGCATCGTATGTAATGTATGAAATCAAGTCACAGGTCAATAGCTTAGGTTAATCTTTACGGGAATAATCCCATTGATCTCAGTGACTACAGAGAAACATACAAAGGGATTTTCACATGCAAAAATATCTCTAGAGAAGAAAAAGCATAGACTTTGCAGAAAAGCATCTCATATTAATACTGAAAAACATACAACCTTAAGGAGGATGGGCTATAACCACAGAGGCCCACAGTTCATGGTTCTTATTAGCTGACTGTACAGTTATTCCTATCAAAGTAAGCGTAAGACATTGGGCATCAAGGCAGGATACACCCTGGACGGAGTGCCAACCCATCGCAGGGCACACACACACACACTCTCATTCACTCACACAATCACACACTACGGACAATTTTTCAGAGATGCCAATCAACCTACCATGCATGTCTTTGGACCGGGGGAGGAAACCGGAGTACCCGGAGGAAACCCCCAAGGCACGGGGAGAACATGCAAACTCCACACACACAAGGCGGAGGCGGGAATCGAACCCCAACCCTGGAGGTGTGAGGTGAACATGCTAACCACTAAGCCACCGTGCCCCCCTTATATCTATACGTTATACAGGGAAACTATGCTTATTAATATAATTTCTTCTCTCTCTCTCTTTAGCCAGACAGAAAGTGACTAGAATACTAAACTGAACACTAGAGAGAAAGTAGAATAAAGCCCAAATTTGCAACGCACTCGTTCCTCCCACCCCACAAGGGCATCGTCAGTGTCACACTCCTAAAGAAAGCAAAGCCTCTTAGCCATGCCTACGAACATGTTACACATTCACAAGTGCTGTGTGTGAATGAACAAACATAATAGAACTACTGAAGCGAAGACTTAACATACACATACACTGCACATATACACTGAAACCCCTTTTAAACCCACATTTTGTGTTGTATTGTATCTGATTTACCAATATGTCTAACATATTGGTAAGCAAGGTGCAAAATAAAGTTGAATTAAAATTAAAAGCAAATTTTTAGTAGAACCACCTTTCACTAGATGTGATCCACTTCAGAAACATCTGGAGTCTGATTTCCCCTCCATTATTCTTTCTTATGCTCAAGTACAGCAATTTTATGGTAAATTTTTGACTTATATTCTCAACCGGATTGCTATCTGAGTAGTGTTAATTTCGTCACCTATTTTTAATTTAGTCTTAGTCTTAGTCTTGTGCCAAATGTCCTTGTTAGTTTTAGTCATATTTAGTCATTCACATATCTTTTTTGTTAGTCAAGTGTTAGTCGACTAAAAGTCTCGTCATTTTAGTCTAGTTTTAGTCAAAAGAAACCTCAAGGTATCTTAGTCAAGTTTTAGTCGACTAAAAGTCTTTTAATTTTAGTCTAGTTTTAGTCAAAAAATTGTAGTCTTTTTTAAAATAACACATTATTACTGAGATTATTACTGATAAACATTTCAGTAAAAAAAGTGTTTCACATCTCAAACATTGGTTAAATGTCATAATTACCTGACAAAATACACTTGTTGAATGATTTTTGTTGAATGCAAATGTTAAACATGTCTGGTTTTCAATTTCTGATTTAGGAGACACATTCACAAATGATTAACCTGTTCTTAAGTTCTTAACTTAAGTTACAAAGGTTTTTAAAACTGTTTTGGTTGCCTTGTGTCTCATGTTTCTGTTCAAATCAGAAATAAAATAGATATACTCTGAAAAACTGAAAAGAATAGGCCACTTTATTGTGGGCTTAAAATACAACCTACTTACAGTCCGCAAATCACAAAAGTATCAGTGAGACGTTGAGAACACTCGTTTAAACAGTGCATACACATCACATTTTTTACTTTATTGATACTGCTTTTAATCGTAATGCAAAGACCGGTCATCGGGACATAAGCTGTCATGTACAATAAAAGAGACTGCGCAGCGACAGGAAATATAATGTAACACAAAAAGCCTGCCTAGCCCAGGTGTGGACTTGTGCTAAGGATTTTTTTATTTTTTTTTTTTTTGAGCGGCATGTGGACGAATTCTTTCTATGCACACACTAAACAGCACGAAGCTGCGAACTCGTTGTGAATATTTTAAAGGCTTAACAGCTGATGAAAAAGCAGAGACAATTGTAGACGAAAATGAAGAGAGATTTTATCTTAGTTTTTATTCTATACAAAACATTTTCGTCTCGTCTTTTTTCGTCAACAATAATGTTAATTTAGTCTTAGTCAGCGTTTTTGGACAGCGGTGCAGTCTCATCATCGTCTCGTCTTAGTCATGGAAAAAAAAAGGTTGTTGACGAACATATTTCGTCTCGTCTCGTCTGACGAAATTAACGCTATATCTGAGCTTCGTCCAGGTTCTCGTCTAGAACATCCTAGTTTTTTTTTCCATCTTTGGTTCAACCATGACCAGTTTTCTGCTGATGAAATGCATTCCTACAAATAGATGCTACCACCCTCATGCTTTACTGTAAGCCCACTGTTGAAATCGTTGAATATTTTATCTCATCAGTGCAGAGAATTCTTCCTCCACATGTTTACTGAATGTTCACACTTGGATTTCTTTATAACCTTCAGAATTATCCTTAGCTTCTTGGTTCATTCTCTGATTTTAATTGTCCGGCAAATATATTAATTGTCCAGCAAATAATCTTGCACAGTGAGCAAACCAAGTTGTTTATTTCAACCTATGATCCCGTTCACTTATATTTCAGTTCATTGACAACTTCAAGGTGACGAATGTTTACGCAAAGCACTGCATGTATATATGTCTATGTGCATTAGTGATACTCACTCTGGGTAAAATGGGGCGGATTATCGTTGACGTCCGTCAGTTTCACGGTTATCGTGGTGGTTCCAGAAAGTCCGCCAAGATGTCCACCCATGTCTTTAGCCTGGAGTACTACGAGGTACTGATCCTGAGCTTCTCTGTCCAAATCAGGGACTGCTGTGCGCAAGATACCTTTGAGAAAGTGGGCAAGAAAGAGAATGAGAGAGATGAAATCCAATAACACTGGTGCTAGGCTCTTGAGTAGGGTATTTAACCCTCAACTGCATGTCTGAGTGCTATGCTGCTCCAGTCGTAAGCAATGACGGATAAAATTGTCTATAACAAGCATCTACGTTATATAATTTCCTCACACTGCCATTATATTGTCAGAAAACCTGCACTTTTTTTGGTCTTGGTATATTCATTCATTCATTTTCTACCGCTTATCCGAACTACCTCGGGTCACGGGGAGCCTGTGCCTATCTCAAGCGTCATCGGGCATCAAGGCAGGATACACCCTGGACGGAGTGCCAACCCATCGCAGGGCACACACACACACTCTCATTCACTCACACAATCACACACTACGGACAATTTTCCAGAGATGCCAATCAACCTACCATGCATGTCTTTGGACTGGGGGAGGAAACCGGAGTACCCGGAGGAAACCCCCGAGGCACGGGGAGAACATGCAAACTCCACACACACAACGCGGAGGCGGGAATCGAACCCCCAACCCTGGAGGTGTGAGGCGAACGTGCTAACCACTAAGCCACCGTGCCCCCGGTCTTGGTATATATTTTACAAAATATCATGCTGCATTTTACCTATGAATGAATATACCAGGAAATATTTTCGGAACGTTATTATAATCCGTGTTAATGAGACAAAGAGCAATGCCATGCCATGAACACAGGACTGAATTAGGTTAATTATACTTGATTAGCATTCAAAACCTTTCAAGAACAAAACAAAACAAAAAAAAGCCTTCTCATTCATATCAGCATGGGGTTCACAAATGTCAACAAAATTAATTAGGTTTCATTAGGCGGCCAAACAAAATCAAAACACAAAGGACCACCATTATTCAATGACAGACACACAATACCCAAAGTGATATAGAAACATAGTGTGCGTACAATGGCACAGAGAGCCTTGTCAATACATTTTAACAAAATTCACCACCCCTCTTCTTTGCCTTGTCATTCTGTTTCGTTTTTGTTCTTGTTCTACTTAAGCCACCCGCTCTCTCTGACACACACACACACACACACACACACACAGTCATGTACACTCGCCTCTGTACACCCACTCACAAACAAAGCAAACACTAGACTCGGCACAGTTCATACGGATGCCAGCCAATCACATGGCAAATCACAGCTATGCACAAGTGTTTTTTTTTTTTTTTTCAGCTAAAATGGCCTCTCTCGTCCTCCTACCTAATAAAAGCCTTGTCCCTCTCTTCTCTCTCTCCAGCAAGCTACTGTACAACGTGACATGCCGTGTGAAAGCCCTACGGTGAAGTACAGTACAGTATATGACAAAAAAGCTGCCCCCAAGTGCAGTTCAGATGCTCTTGTTAATAATTTAAAGGCTGTTGTAGCACATTCAATTTACTTCAATTTGTGTAGAGCACAGCATTTTAATATTAGACATAAAAATCACAAAGCAGCTTGATATCAGAAATCCAGATTTAGATGCCTAATGAGAAGCCTACGAGAAAGAAACCTCGAGAAAACAGGGATTTCATGTTGTTCTGTTTGATGATAAAACTGGTTGATAAACTGTATTGAAAGTCAAGCGATCTAAAAGCGGTCTTATGATAACAACAGTAGGTCAAACCTACAGTATCCACCGATGCAAAGGTGAATCCTGGTCAACTGTTTTTAGACAACTCCAATCCACGTTGGAAATAAATGTGATACCATAGAGAGCAGAGGCACCAGGATGGACATGCTGTCTTCTTGTTTTCCCACTTCCCACTTGTGTTTCAAGTCTGGGTTGCTAAATTTGTCATGTGCTGCTGTTTATGCCAAAATGAGCTGCAATAACAAGCAGGTAAGAGAAGGAAACTAGCAGGAAGGCAGTGGGTGATACTGTACGTTGGGATGAGAAAGACAAAAAAAAAAAGTGAGGTTGGGCAAAAATTTTGCATTTGGTTTTATATTTATTTGGAAATGTAGGAAAATAATTCAGCAATAATTGCTGCTCATCAAGATCTGAAAGGTTATATCTTCATGGGAGTGGGTATCCCAGCAGTCCAATACTCAAAGTTAAAAAGAAAACCCCGTCATGTGATCCATACTACAGGCCACCGGAAGGTGTTATAGGTGAATCCTAGTGGTTAATGTGTTGGACTACCTGTTGGAAGGTTGTGAGTTTGAATCCCATGTCCACCAGGCTGCCACTGCTAGGCCCCTGAGCAAAGCCCTTAACGCTCAGTTGTATAAAAAATGAGAATGTAAGTCACTCTGGACAAGGGCGTCTGCTAAATGCTGGAAATGTAAGGAGGATTGATTAAGTATGCTTTTTAGGTACAGGTGGATAGGACAAAAAATCCTTATCTCCTTAAAGAATATGGCAGCATGACCTAGCTTTGCATAATGGCATCTGAACAAACCACAAATATTCTGGAATAATATCCTTTAGACTGATGAGACCCAAGTGGTGACGTTTGGTCACACACAGTCCACTGTTTTGGTGAAATCCAAACAGCGCTTACCAACTGATAAGCATGGTGGTGGTGGAGGGGTGATCGCTTGGGCTTGTTTTGGAGCCACAAGACATGGGAAACTCCACTGTATACTAGAATATTCTAGAGACAAATGTGAGGCCATCTGTCCAGCAGCTTAAGCTGGGCCAAAAATGAGTCATGAAACCAGACAATGATCCCAAGAATGCCAGCAAATTACCATCTAAATCACTAAAAAAGAAGACAAAAATGAAAGTGTCGGAAAGGCCAGGTCCAGATCTCAACCCTGATGAGATACTGTGACGGGATCTGTGCATAAAAATAAATGGCCTCAAATATTAATAAACCAAAGCGATGTTTTAAAGACAAGCTGGCCAAAAGTCTGAGTGAAACCTTGAGTGAAAATGCAGCTATACAGTAGTATTCTTCAGCATGCACAAAAACAGGTAGAAACTAAACAGGATTGTGTAAAACCTGACGATGTCAGATCAAATCCCATCTCAAGTAGCAGCCTAGAAATAGTGTAATGTTCGAGATGTTTTGTGTTTTGAAATCGTTCAACAATTTTAAAAAGCGTTCTGTTTATTTTCATTTTCAAATGAAAAGTGTTGTCCTGGAAATTGGAGAGATTTAAATGTGTCCTTCTTGCTCCACTGAAAGGATGCCACATCTACTTCAACATTTACAATATAACCTAATCTACTTCTGGGAAAAACAAAATTACTGTTGACATTGGGTGTCAGCCTGTCTCATCCGCATCAGTCTCTGTCTCGTTACCTGAGAACCGAGGCATTAAATCACCAGCCTCGTCGTCTCTACCCACATAGAAATGACTTGTATCAGATCATTTAAACACTTTAACATGTGAAAACATGATCAAATTATGAGAAAATCCCCCTTTACCAAGAAAGGCTTTGTAGATTTGTATTCAAACTGACTGGCACTTTAATTCTCTTTGAATGAACTTCGCAAGCGGCTTAATTAAGAGCCACGGCAAGATCGGAAAGCAAGTGTAAATATCTTTAATATGAGGAGGTAAAATGATACGATTGGGTATTAACCATATCAGTCATACTGTACTGTATGTCATGAAACTATACAGAAAAAAGAAGAACAAACCTGATAACGATGATGACCAGCAGTAGTGTAGTGCATTAAATTTCAGCTGAAGTATCTAGAACTAATTGGTTACCAACAGAAAGCCCAATCAAAACTCACAAATAGTAGCATTTGAACTAAATCCTTTGTCCTTGCCTGAATGTAATGTGATATAACACCAAAAATTACCTCAGAAATCACCTTTAACCTTAATAATATTACAACAAATCAATGTTGTTTGGTTGATGGTTTATGTCCCAGTCACCTGATCTCCTAGATCTTGTTTTTGTGATGTTCTTTTAATGGATAATGCTTTTCGTTTTTAAACTTTTATTTCTAGAACGAACCAACGTTATCTGCCAACGAATTCGAAAAATGGAAAGCAACTACAGACTGAATAATCTTATTTGATTTATTATATACAGGTATTACAATATTTTCTCCAAAATGCTGTGGGAATTTTGGCAGGGAACATAAACATAGGTTAAATATAGTGAATGTACGTTTCCTTCAAAGAAGAAATGTCGTCTATTTGAGTTATTACAACCCGAAAACCAAGGACTATTTCCCCACATTTGTTACAGTGAGAAATAGTTCTGCTAGGAAATACTGTAGATAATTGTTATTGAAAACCAAAGCAATTGCTGGTGAAAATGGAAAAGCCTGATTGAAATGGACAGACTCACCTGTCTGTGGGTCCACAGAGAAATGAGGCTGGCCTTGTACCAGTGTGTAGACCAGACGAGCACTGTTCCCATAGGTAGGGTCATCAGCATCGGTCGCTGTCACCTGAACAATAGAGGTGCCTGTGAAAAAGAGAGAGAGAGAGAGATAGCAAGCAACATCAATACAGAACAGTACATAGCGCTAATCTATCAATTCCTGGTCACCAAATGACAACTGACCTTCGAGTAACAGACTTTTATACAGTTTGATACATTCAACCCTTCCTAATTCTCAATGTCTGCCTTTTTTTATTTCCTTTTGCTTTAACAAAAACGTTATTCGGTACAAATAATATCTTTACATGTCAGAATTGGGCGGAGTCAGATATGGTGCTTGAGCGACAAAACAATGCGCCAAAGATGAGCTGTTATTGTGTACATTTTGACAGAAACATTTTACATTTGAGCTAATTTATATATCTGGAGCAGATAGCTACATACACACACAATTCATTCACCGTCTCCCTTTTCCCTTCTTTCTCCCAGTCCGTCTCAAGTCATTTCTCTTCAGCAACGTCCCTAATTCCCTTTTGCCCCCTTCCCAATTCGATCGCTTTGTTGATTTCTGCCTCCCCATCAATCCCTTGACCCTCGCTGATTCCCAACATATCCTGCTTCCATCCTCCATCCCTGACAGTTATAGACTCCCCCCCACACAGCAAATAAATCAAACACTGTCACCCTTCGTGTGAAGGATGGAAATTGTTGTGGGGAAAAAAAAGGAGGGGGAAAAAAAACTTATACACTCTTTTCTATGGGGCATTAGCTGACAAGCTATGAGGAAAGAGGGGATTTGTGGGCACGGCGGTTAGTGCTTTCTGACAACTCCTGCCTTGACTGTGTCAACGAGAATGAGAGGTGGGTGGAGCTGCTCTGATTACTGATCTTTCACAGGTACTTAAGTAGCAGCAGAACATAAATGGAAGAATCTGGCACATGTACGAGGTAGAGAAATAGATAGAAGGAGAGAGAGAGGGAGAGAGAGAGAGAGAGAGAGAGAGGGAGAGAGAGAGAGAGAGAGAGGGCAACTGTTTCGATTCACATTGTTACAGGATAATCAGACAAGCAGATCAAAAACTGATGTGTCACTGTTGAGGTTGACGCAACATTTACACAAACACCGAAATCTTAAGAAAAGGCGACACACGAGTCACAATTTGGAAAGATAACATGCAGACGGGGTAAAAAATACAAAAATTGGATAGAACTAAGTAGAAAGTTTTTTTTTTTTTTTTTTCAGATGAAGTCATTTATTGTTGCTAAAGTGGTGCAAACTTGCAAACTTAACGATGCTTATAATTTAAGATCAAATATTTTTTTGTATTTCTGACCAATTTTCAGAACTGTTTAAATGAGCAATTCTCATTCCATGACAGCTGACGAATGTGGCGGCCTTGTCAGCACTCAGAGGCTGTAAAAATAAATTGCAAAATCCCAGTGCTAAGAGAACGTTTCACAGATCTCTGATGCCTGATCAATTGCAGTTACCTATGTTGGCCATCTCAGAGACGGTGGTGCTGTACGGTCCGTCCTCGAATACAGGCGGGTTATCGTTGATGTCCTGCACCCTGATGATGAACTGGGAAGAAGGCTCCAGGGCACGCTCTGTCTGGCTGTCTGTTGCCGTAGCGATAAGCCGGTACTCGTCCTTCTCCTCCCTGTCCAAGGGCTTCGTCACATGGATGTTGCCTGTCTTTTCATCAATCACAAACACAGACCCTGCCCCTTCGCCCCGGAGCACGTACTTGGTGCGTCCATCACCTCTGTCCATGTCAGTGTGAAGCTGAGCGACAGAAAAAGAACGAAGAGAAGCAAGAGCAGGAAGAAAAATCAGAGCTAAAAGATGAGACGAGACAGTAAAACAATGGAGATTATACCGTATACAGAAAACATATGCAGAAAGCAAACAAAAGGGAATTTAGTGACTAATCCCATCTCCAGAGATCAATCAGGGGAAATTTGATGGGAGAATCAGATGAAAGCTTAACGTTGATTGATTCTTAGTAATTAAAGCAAATGTTCATTAAACACTAGTAAAAGCATGTAAATATGAATTGTATGTATGGTCTATGTAATAGACCTCATGTCCTTGTCAACCTTTACTGAAGACGACCGAACAAAAGAAAGACTCGTCATTAAAGGAAATAATGACGGAGAAATAAAGTCTGTTGAAGTCACGTCACAGTATCATGAGGGAAGTTTTCCGACATCACCCAAAAAAACTGCAGCAAAATGAAGAACAAGAATGAAGCGGAGGTGATTTTATCGGACTAAACTTTCGAAAATTGGCAGCTGATACCTGAGATGGGGGACTCGAGTCATATGACTTGACTCGAGTCAGACTTACTGTAAGTCGCAAATTTGAGACTTGAGACTTGCGTGACAAATATTAAAAAAAGACTTGACTTGACTTTGACTTGACATTCATGACTTGAGACTTGAGTTAAATGACTCAGAGGTGGGGGACTCGACTTGACTTGAATCAGACTTAAGTCGCAAATTTGACACTTGAGACTTGCTTGACGAATATTTAAAAAAAAAAACAGACTTTGACTTGACGTTCATGACTTGAGACTTGACTCGGACTTGAGTTAAATGACTCAGAGATGGGGGACTCGATTTGACTCGAGTCAGACTTAAGTCACAAATTTGAGACTTGAGACTTGCTTGACAAATATTTTAAAAAAAATGACTTTGACTTGACGTTCATGACTTGAGACTTGACTCGGACTTGAGTTAAATGACTCAGAGATGGGGGACTCGACTTGACTCAAGTCAGACATAAGTCACAAATTTGAGACTTGAGACTTGCTTGACAAATATTAAAAAAAGACTCGACTTGACTTTGACTTGACCTTCATGACTTGAGACTTACTTGTGACTTGCACATGTGTGACTTACTCCCACCTCTGGTTAGTACTGTACTGCATGCGAAAAAGGACATGTTTATTGTTTAGACATGACTGAAATATGTTTGTGCCTCTGCATGCTAAGAATACCCAAAAAACCCTTCTTCGCCTTGCATTACAAATCCGCGAATAGGTTTCGACATACAGTAGATGTAGATGTACGAACCAGCATTCGGATAAGAACAGGACGTGGCAGCATCATGGCTTTACCCTACTTTACATGCGAGTAATGCTAGTGTAAAGCTAGGAAATGTTTATGTTTATGTATAGCGTTCCTGGCAATCAGGCTACAGGGGCTCATGCGCAATGCTCAGAGGGGATCAACCCACCCAGAGCATCAGCATTCATTCTCATTACCAGTCAGACGTGGCCAGAATATGTCTGCCGGAATAGGCACCCATAATAACACGACTCCCTACAGAAATGTGACATCGCGAGCTTGGAAGAAAAATGGGAAAGGGGACGGCAGCGTTTCGGAGGCATCCATGTGTGGAAACAGCTAAGCACATTTCCCTCAATGGAACCAGAGGGATTTTTTTTTAATCAAAATATTCACTGCATTTCCAGATTGCAGAGTTCTAAAAAAAACAGTGTGTGTGTGTGTGTGTGTGTGTGTGTGTGTGTGTGTGTGTGTGTGTGTGTGTGTGCATAGATAGATAGATAGATAGATAGATAGATAGATAGATAGATAGATAGATAGATAGATAGATAGATAGCTTGATTAAATGATTGAATGATTGATTGATTTGGATTTTTCCAAAAAAAAAAAATATTCACAGCTTTTCCAAAAAAATCTATAAATGTTTTACAAATATTAAAAAACCTATTCTATTTCATTCTATTTTTCAAACTCGGAATAGGATTTTATTGTTTATTTTAATTAGGCATAATATTGTATTAATGCAATAATAATAATAATAATAATAATAATAATAATAATAATAATAATAATAATAATAATAATAATTTAATAATAAAATATTTAAATTATGATTTTTTAATGATATTTATTATTATTATTATCATCATTATAAAAATTAATAATTGAAATATTTTAAATCATCTAAAATAAATTTAGAATTAAATTATTCAAAAATATGATGAAGTGTGTGTGTGTGTGTGTGTGTGTGTGTGTGTGTGCAGCCTATCCTGTACAGTTTAGTATTTTTTTTTATTTTATTCTATACTATTACTACAGATTGTGTATGTATATGAACATAGTGTTCATGCAATAATAATATATAAATAATATATTAGATGTTGTAGAAAGGACATTATTTACATTTACAGTATTTACTGTCCAGAGACACCCAAATGAGGATGGGTTCCCTTCTGAGTCTGGGTCCTCTCAAGGTTTCTTCCTCATATAATCTCAAGGAGTTTTTTCCTGCCGCCGTCGCCTCCGGCTTGCTCATTAGTGATAGGGATAGATATAAAGTACTTTAAATTTTAAAGTTAATATTTTTTTAATTAATTTTAAACTTTAATTGTATGTATTCATTTATTTATTTTAATCCTTATTTTTTCTTCTTCTTCTTCTTCTTCTTCTTCTTCTTCTTCTTATTATTATTATTATTATTATTATTATTATTATTATTTCTTTTATTTTTCTCTCTCTCTCTCTTGTTTCCATACTTCTGTAAAGCTGCTTTGAGACAACAGGAGTTGTTAAAAGTGCTATACAAATGACTGTAATCGAAAAAATATTATTATTATTATTATTATTATTATTATTATTATTATTATTATTATTATTATTATAGAGTTCTTAAAAAAAACTAAAGATTTAAGAATGCTGATTTCTATAAATAAATAAATAAATAAATAAATAAATAAATAAATAAATAAATAAATGTATTGTATTTCATTCTAAAAGATAATTTCACTGTTTATGTTAATTATGCAACAACAAGAAGAACAACAAGAACAACAAGAACAACAACAACAATAATAATAATAATAATAATAATAATAATAATAATAATAATAATAATAATAATAATAATAATAATGCCATGCTTTCTCAGCAACAGGAAGTGAAAACCTTATTAAAATGATTTCCAGGCTGCTCATTGGGTGGGGCATTGTTGCTATGGAAACTTGCATGCACTTGTCACCATGCAATCTTTGGTTTGAACATATCAAAGCCAGGCATTAGCTCTGGACTCACACGTCGAGTCGGTCAAAGCTGCCAACACATAACAGTTCCAGACCTGGGGTTCTTAACGAAAGACAGTAATGAGTAGCCTTAATGACGGGACTTAACGAGGCCCTTAATGAAGCTGCTGCAATCATTAAAGCTGGCATCGGCAGGATGATGAACGAAGAGGAAAAACTGCTCAGTGGGGAGAGAAGGAGTGTAAAAAGAGCTGGAAACACTGAGTTTGCCTTTCTCTCTCTCTCTCTCTCTCGCTCACACATTCACTAAAGGGCCACAGACAAAACCGTGTCCTAGACATAAAGCCCAAGCAGATGTTAAAACTCATTACAATAACAATAATCATCTATACAATTACATCTGTTACATCTAATGTCATCTAAATGAGCTGATGCTCAAATATCATATTTTTTAATGGGCTACAGTGTCAAGAAAATGATGCCATTAGAATTATACCATGCGAGAAAAAAAAACACAAGCCTGTACCGAAGGAGCCTTCGGTTTGTTCAGCGTGACTTCATAGACCATAAAATCTATCCAAATTAGACCTCCATGGTGGCAAGGGCAGTTGCTAGGGAGATTGTAATGAATTTGTAAGACCTTGTTCATTATAAGGTATTATGTTTATACTTGATTACCATTTTTTCAATAACCATAGATCATGAACTTCACAATTAAACAAGAAATCACTTAAATAACTTATATGTGTGTGCTCAGTTTCCCATTTGTGATGTACAATCAATCAGCAAAAGCAAAAATTAGCATTAACCTAATAAATGTGGTTTGTTTCTGCGGATATATTTTTTATCCGCTGACTATCACAGATGGAGAGAATGACACTTGTGCCCTTGTGTGAAATGGGCTTTGACTGTGCTAAACAGCGGTTCAGTGACCAGGACACACACACACACACACACATACACACACACACACATTTGTGATACAAAAATTGCTTTGCCATTTAGCCCTTAACTCTTACAAGATTTTTCAATTGATTTTTAACAGGGTTCATTTTTGTTGTTATTATTATTATTTTATAATTACTAGAATTTATTTCTTAATTAATAACAGGATCACATTGTCAGTTCATATCAAAACATCACTTAAAACAAATTAAAAACTGAAGCATTTTCTTCTTCTCATGATCATCAGGAAATTCAGACTTTGTTGACCATGTGACTTCTGGAATGTTCCAAAATGTTTCACAGGGTTGTTCCAAAATGTTCCAAAATGTTTCTTCATAACTAAATGAATAAGATGTTAAAAGTATTCACACATTAAAGGTGAGGTGCATGAGGTTTGAAAGCCACTGTTGACATTTGAAATCACCAAAACAAACACGCCCCTAACCCAAATGGGTGTCACCCCTGTTTTGATAGCTCCGCCCCACACATATATATGCAACCCAGGCAACTATTATGGCGGAACCTGTTGGGGCAGCTGGCCGAGGGGATATTTTTATCAATAAATGAACTCAGTGAGTAATACTATGGTAATACAAATGTGTTTTTGTAGTACTGTGTGTTGTACCGTGAACGGTTTAGCTCTGTTTCACGCAGAAGGCGACATTAAACACCTAGAACCCGAGGCAGAGGTAACGGCAGGTATCTGCCATGTCAATGTTTCAATCGCTTTCTGCTAATGTCAGACATGTGCACTGTACACTCTCTCCGCCGCATATTGACAAGACACGCCCCTTTCTGCTCATTGGCTACACGTTTGTTTTGTTTGTCGGCCCGACATTGTGCACCCCACCTTTAATTGTAAAAAATAAATAATAATAATAATAATAATAATAATAATAATAATAATAATAATAATAATAATATAAGGTATTTGTATATTTTAAGCACATTGAGCCAGGACAGGCAAAAAAAAAAGTGCAGATATTGTGAAGCATACACACTTTTGTTAGAAAGTGACAAAAAAATGGCACCGCAATATCACAACACCACCACACAGGAAAGCTATCCAATTGTACGTGATGAAAAAAATCTGACTCATGCTTGATACATCCTTGACCTCAAATCAACTGAGACACTCATGCAGTTATGACCTCTGGTCTCCTAGACAGCTTGGCTGACCCTGCTCACCAGGGGACATCGAATAATTTAACACCAGGTCCACACCATTTGGAAAAAGCCAAGGAGCTCTCAGTGGTGTACGTGTCGATGGACTGCTTTATCCGAATTACACTTCTGGCATAAGGTCCATATTGTCTAGAAACACATACTGTACAATCCTTTTCAAGGGTGTGAAAAATCATTCCAGCTTTATATAACATAAGGCAGTTGTATCTCTTAGCACCAGGTTTCATGTAATAGACTTGGATGGACATGTTGGACAAATGAGGTTCTTGAAATGAGAGTCTTATTACCAAAATGAAGTGACATACAGAAACTTGGCTCCCTCCCATTCCCAGCCAGATGCCTGAACCTTAAACACCTCTTACTCTTCCCCAAATTATCTCCCATCTGTCCATCCGTCAACTGGCAATACCACACCTGAGACTGCATCTCTGTCACAGTACTCTGGAGGGTCCTTTATCTCCCCTAGTGACACGTAATTAACATGTGCCTGGCCAGCCCAACTGCATTATTAAAAGCTGTTTATTCCAGCTGAGGCGGGCAACAGACGCGCTGCTCCCTACTGATGATTCTGCAGTGCAGTGGATGACTATAAACCAGACTCATGCTGGGCTGTGGGAAATGTAGCCTTGGGTTTCACACAACATGTGCACATACTGTAGAACCATCACTGTGGATTCAGCCTGAATGCTTTTTATTCACGATTTACATTTGATTCGTTTTGTTGATGCTTTTTACCTACAATCGAAAACAAATGAGCAGCTGAAGGTTAAGGATCTTCTTCAAGAACACAAAAGTGCCTGGAATTTAAACTTCCAATCAGTAGCTCAATGCAGTAATCATCGAGCCACTTTAATAGAATCACAGGAGTGTCATGATGAGCTGTACCGCCTCATAGTTCCAAAGCCTTTAATTAAGGTAGTAGCAGCTCAATAGTTAAAACATTTCTGATTTCTGACCTTCTATTTGGAAGGTCACGTGTTCATATCCGAAATCTGCCAAGGTGCAAATGCTGGGCTATTTGAGCAAGTTCTTAACCGCAGTATAAACAAGCTGAATGTCGGTATCTCTGGAGAAGGTTGTCTGTTATATGTCATAAATGTAAATACATGATGAACAAAGCTTGAAAACCCATTGACCGACTTTAACTTTAAACAAACAAACTTTCTGAAATGTATTTATCTTCAATAATTGCTTTATCCTGAGGCAATAGGAACAGGGTAAACACTGAGATCAAGGTGGGAATACATCCTGGATGGGACTCACACACACTTTCACACCTTTAGACATACAGTACAGTACAGACAATCCACCTTCCAGCATAAGTGCCGACAGTAATCCAAGCTCAGGATCAACCTGTGGAACTGTGAAGTGTCATCTCTACCCAGGTTTTGCATCTGGGGCCATATGGTGTTATGGACTACATTATCTTATTTGACAGATGCCCTCTCTAGCCAGCTTTGAGCATCACGTTTTGCTGACGCACGAGCAACAGAAGCTACTCCTACCACCCTAATACCTAATACTATACTCAATTTCAAAATAAATTTTTCAGGGAATCAGGCAGTCTTGTGGAACGCAAGACATCTGGTACAGAGACTATGGGATATGCGATGATATTAGAGCTGTTTCGGTCTGATCAGTCACTGTGTTAAGTGATGTGCATTGGGAGAAGACAACACCTGTTTCTCCCCCGATTAACTGACTTCCACAGACGAACTCCTGGTCCCTTATTCCCATATGAATCAGATGAGCAATAGAAGCCTAAAGTTGTTCTTGGATCAGTTCACTTTGGTGAAGTATTGTTAAGTATTCCAGGGGAATGGTAAGTCAGTGACTAAGATGTTGGAGTACTGAACAGAAGGTTGTGATTTCAAATCCCAGGACCAAGCTGCCACTACTGGGCCCATGAGCAAGGTCTGTAAACTGTATAAATTATCTAAGGGGGTTTTTACACCTGGTCACTTCATGCGTTTTCTGTGATCAGATAGCTATCCAATCGTAAAAAGACCAGGTCTAAATGTCCTCCGAAACGTTTTCGAGACGGATATAAATCTGATGGTTCAAACCACTTCAGGAGGTGGTCTGGGACGCATTTCAGATGAAGCTGGACAGGTGTAAATGAATGAGGTTGTTTAAGCCACATATGTCTGCGCTATACTCCTCCCAAACGGAAGTACGTCACTCACAAGTGACTCACGAGTCGTGCATTGCGTCAGAAACAAATATGTTTTCCCATCAGTGCTTAAAATGCAATGCTGCCGCCAGCGAAAATGCAGCAATCAGTAAATGCTGTTTTTTGTAGCATAACCGTCGTAACAAGTTTTTTTGTCTTCTTTTTGATTGCATTCTGAAAACCGCATACACCAAAGCGTGTTCCATTTCAATTACCCCGGAAATGAGGTAGGCATTTATGTGGCCTAATGTAAATGGAACAAATCAGATAGCTATCGGATCAGAGAAAACACATGAAGTGACCAGGTGTGAAAAGGCCCATAATGTGAGTTGCCCTGGGTAAGCGTGTCTGTAAAATGCTACTGTAAGTGAGCATATTTACTTTTGTGTATTTTGATTTGACCAACTTCGATGTCTGAATTGTTTAAAGAAAAGCTACTTGCATTTTCGAATTAATTATTTTTTTTTTTTTGTAACATTACAGTAATACATGGCGATTCAACAGTTAAGACAGTGCTCCAGGGTATGGACCTTAAAAGCTCTTTTACTCTGTGGTGAAGAAACAGAAAACGCCTCTGATCTGACCTATTTCTTCTGACTCGTCTTAGCCCTTGCACCAATCTCTCTCATGCCAGGCCTGTGTGTATTATTCATGGACATTATTGCTCAACATTATTACTTCAAGCGCTTTCCTACTTACTGCTATCATACTCGGCTCGATAACATGAATTATTTATGACCAAAAGACAATTCGGACCCAAGGATATGCAAATGTCTATTCAAAAGGCTATAGTAATCAGCTGATGTATGACAGGACATCGGGTGATTGTATGAGTCGCAGGCTTGATATATGTGTTATATAATGTCGTTAGTAGTTAGCAAAGGGCTAACTTTGCTGTTCTCTTTTGTATGCTTAGATCCAGGCCTCCTACATACAGGGCACAGCTCAAACTCCCACCAACACATACTAGTTAAACTAAAAAATGAAAGGACTAAGAGTAAATAAGATACACAAATATACACATTCAATACAAGTTGTATTATTTTTATTTATGTATTACGTTTTGTTTTTTTTTTGTTTTTTTGTTGTGGCTGTCCAACTGTGTTCAAAATGATTTCCAAACTAAAACTAAAATTACCTTTACAATTCATTAGAAACGCGTCTGAGCCATTTATTCATTTTTTTTCTAAGGTACGCATACGCGTAGTACACACAGTGGCATGTTGGTGATGTGTGTTCTTCTCTCTTTGTGCCACTCTCTCTCTCTCTCTCTCTCTCTCTCTCTGACAGGGAGTGGATAATCATTCTCAGATCTGATGGCACTGACTAAAAACTAATCTAAAGGAACAGGATTTCTTATCCTAAAGTGCTTTCTTGAAATTACAATTAGCCATCTCTGACCTTTAGTTAATGTCTAAAGATGGACTTGTCACAGTTCTTCTAATGCCTATGATTTTTCCATCACACAGAATTTTCTTTCCTGATATGGTAATATGTTTCAGTTTTCAAGTCAGAATAATGTAGTTCAGTGGTCTTCACTATTCTTTTCATGCGAGCCACACTGATAGGACAAAGTCAATAGGAGAGCCACTTTCACCGCAAATTATGCCAAGTTATTCAGTCTTAAATAGCTTATCTGCTTAAATACAATGTACAATATTGCAATACAATAATTTCTTAAAAAACGGCTTAAAAAAGTCTTTATTATGCTATTATGATCCGTGAAGGACAAATAAAAATTCATCTGTCCACTTTTCTTGAAATTTTCTATGCTCATCTTGTATGACTCGCACCTTTCTTTTTTGGCTATTGTAATGAGTCAGTGACGAGTCAAATAATATATATATATATATATATATATATATATATATATATATATATATATTATTTGTAATAGAGCACATTCGTTTTTCTATGCTTCCCTGATTGTTTCTAATCTTATTTAAATGAAAAATAAATTTTAACCACATGATCATATCATCGTATTATTTACTGCCATGCGAGCCGCATATTAAAGCTTTTCGAGCCGCAGGAGGCTCGCGAGCCGCGCAATGAGTAACACTGATCTAGTTACTTTTCAACCACAAGGGGCAGCTGTACCACCTGATCGTGACCTTGTGCACTGGAGAAACCTGCTAAAATTTTTCAGCAACATCAAGTGTTTGATATACAGTATGATGCAACATTCAGTGCTTGACATACAACCTACAATAGCTTTTTCCTTCTCTCCTGTGTACATATCAGACTATGTGAATTCAGAGCTGGAACGAGTACAAATATGGTAGCTTGTACACTACAGCGGAAGCTACTTGTGTCCTTTACTCCTCTTGTTTTTTTTCTACTTTGTGGACTTTTTTCTGTGGCTTTTCTAAGCTGCGAGATTTTTGTATCTCAGATTTCCCCTGTGAGCATTACTGACCTGCATTTGGTTAGTCACTTCCCATTGTTCTATACAAACATTAATCTCTACATGCCCCAGGGAGCTGAAAGGATTTTCTTTGCAGTGTTGGTGGTACATACAGTAGTGCTCATTTTACCCCACAGTGTCCTTCTTTAAATATATTTCACATTTGGGAATATCTAGCTGGCTAGTTGAGTGGCTTGAATGGCTAGCACCATACAGTGATAATTTGTAGGTACAGTATCAATGCAATATTCTTTCGTAAACAGGCTAATAAAGATGGATTCTTGCTAATCTGCTTGCTAGATGTTTGAAGAATGGATATTCCCTCTACAGTTAGGTTGGAATGCCTCCAGAGTATCTAGAGCTGGGAGCAATTAACAACCATGCTGCAGGACTTGGAAGTTGAAGTTGGCTACTGGCGGTGTCTTACTGCCTAAGGAATTGTCCCGTTCTCTATGCTGGTGTGGTGACCACCAACAAGTACATTAAGTCCTGTAGACAGTATTCCAGACCAGGATTTCATCCCAGAGACCCCCTCTCCTTCACAGATTGA
Organism: Tachysurus vachellii; assembly: GCF_030014155.1. Lineage (NCBI taxonomy): Eukaryota > Metazoa > Chordata > Actinopteri > Siluriformes > Bagridae > Tachysurus > Tachysurus vachellii. The sequence continues at coordinate 3,965,917 of NC_083466.1, forward strand.
AGCTTTCCTTAGTATGTCACAATACGACAAGCTCATTAAGAGCATAATAATTAGCTGATCAGTTGGCTTGAGGGAAATCTTCAAACTGTGCTGGGCAGAGGGTGCAAAGAAATGGAGTTAATAACCCCTGCGCCAGACTCATCAACATTTTGGCAGCCATCAAGCCTCAGCTGAAGTCAATGATCCAGTGTAACTCAGAGGTTTTCACTTCTCAGCAGAGTCCTTTATCTGTCTCAGAGGACTGCAAGCATATAAGGATGCCTACACCTGCATTTGGGAGTGTTGAGTATCTGGGGATGGATCTACGTAGTTTTGACCCTGCCAGATCGCAAGTGCCCTTAAAAGTGAAATGCAGAAAATGACTGTGACAGCAAGGTTTCCTCTTCTACAGAGTAAGGACTTTCTTGTCATTTTTAATAAGACAATTCAGGCAAAGCCCAGCTCACCTGAATTATGACACATGTGATGGCTAATAGGGGGCACGGTGGCTTAGTGGTTAGCACGTTCGCCTCACACCTCCAGGGTTGGGGGTTCGATTCCCGCCTCCTCCTTGTGTGTGTGGAGTTTGCATGTTCTCCCCGTGCCTTGGGGGTTTCCTCCGGGTACTCCGGTTTCCTCCCCCGGTCCAAAGACATGCTTGGTAGGTTGAGTGGCATCTCTGGAAAAGTGTCCGTAGTGTGTGATTGTGTGAGTGAATGAGAGTGTGTGTGTGTGTGTGCCCTGCGATGGGATGGCACTCCGTTCAGGGTGTATCTGCCTTGATGCCCGATGACGCCTGAGATACACACAGGCTCCCCGTGACCCGAGGTAGTTCGGATAAAGCGGTAGAAAATGAGTGAGTGAATGAGTGATGGCTAATATGATGAATCTCCGAGAGGTTTGGCAGGGCCCGGGACCACGCTTTAGTGCTGAGTCCCATAGAGATCCTTTAGCTTTGAAAGTGGAGAGGTTGCATTCTCTGGTGAAAAGATTTCCTTGGCCAGTTTGGTGGCTACATACTGTAACTCTGGCTTGACCTTCAACTTGAATCCAGGATTTCTGCCTAAGATCTGATCACTTTGTGAATTTATTGATCTTCGGGCATTCAGTGAGCATAAGTCTTTAGAACATTTAATGCTGCGGCAGGTACACTAAGGTATGACCAGACCATCATCCATACTATATGTGCTTGTGTTATGAAGCATTATTTGAATAATCATTCCATAAGCATTAATATGGAATTAGCCCTATGTTTATTGCTATAACTGACTCCAACGTTTTCGCACGACATTCGATTAGATTTTGAAGCAAGACTATGTGAGAAATGTGAGAATTATGTTCTCCCTTTGAATTCCAGCAATAATAAGCTTCCCATTCCCAGTTTTCCTTTAACTTCTGCATGCAGAATAGAAATGCAGTTACATTTTGTCTCCACAGGGGTTTGTGATAAAATGGTATTTAACACAATTGCGCTAATTCACTGCCCTTCACTGTCTCATTAATACAGCCCTGCTTTCTATCTCCATTTTTTTTCATGTTATCTCTTTCTAGCAATATATCCTTATTATTACTTTCACACTCACATCACACCCAAACAATCAGTTTCATAATGTTTGAGGTCTGCAGAAACTTGTGTGTTTTTGATTTATCTCACAACATTATTCATTGCTCCATTTCTCTTTGTCATTCATATTTGCAATACTTTCTCTTTCCATTTCTTTCTATTATGACTGTAATTTCGAGATTTTCCTCTTCTACCTCATTCTAATATTCTGCTAAACCAACATTAATAATAATAATAATAATAATAATAATAATTATTATTATTATTATTATTATATTAATACACATTCTGCCACCTTGTTTCTGTGTCCCTCTCTCTGTCCTTGTCAGCATCTCTTCATCCCTAATTGCCCCTTTGCTCCTGCTGATTTCAAGCCTTGAAGCTAAATATTTTTCACAGTGAGAGAAAGTGAAGAAAAACACAAACTAGTTTGTTGAGAGTCATCCTTGAATTATCTCTCATGATCTCTCTCACAGCAGGTGTCTATTGTAGCTGTGGCCTCAACACAGTCTGTCTTGCTATCTTCTTTCCAATTCTTTCTAATAGCATGTGATTGTCAGTGTGTGCAGTAAAACGAAATCTGTGTGTTGGGCATGGGTTTAAAAACAAAAGGGTACCAGCCATATGTTTAACACACAAAAAAATCAGTTAAACAGCCAGTGGACACACCACCTAACCCTGCAACATGTCCGTCTGGTTGAATGGACAAGAGAAACACAAATTTATTAGTGGACCACTAGTGCACTCATTATTGTGCAACACAAATGTGTATATATGTAAATGAGTAGATGGATGGATGGATGGATGGATGGATGGATAGATGGACGGACGGACGGATGGATGGATGGATGGATGGATGGATGATGGATGATGGATGGATGGGAAGTGGTGGAAATAGAAGTAGCTCGGTGATTAAGATGTCTACTAAGTTTGAAGGTTGAATAAATTGTAAATCAGTTGTATAGATGAGATAAGTGTTAGTCACTATAAGGATGTCTGCCATATGTTGTAAATGGTTGAAGTACATGGAAATGGATCAATGGATGGGTCTTTAAATGGGTGGATGAACAAATGGGTAGATGGAGTATTGGAAAAAATAAATGGATGGGGAGTTGGATGGACAGATGGTTGGTTGACTAGGCAAACCAACTGGTGGAGAATAAATGGATGAATAGGTGTTTGAATGGAATGGTATGTATGTGGGGGGGTGGTCAGATGGATGGATGAATTGATAGATGTGTAGATGGAGTGAAGGAAGGATAGATGGACGGGCAGAAGGACAGATGGTTGGATAGCTGGGTAAACCCACTGGTAGAGAATAAATGGGTGGACAGGTGGTTTATTGGTTGGATGGATGAATGAATAAATGGAAGAAAGAACAGATGAATGGGTTGATGGATAATGTTCAGATTAATGTGTGAATGGATTGAAGGATGGGTAAGTGGATGATGAATGGATTGATGGAGTAAACAACCAGGCTACTGACTGTGGCATTACACCTTAGCGCCTTCATGAAACGTCTCCAGATATGGTCTTGTCACCTGACGTACTGTATGACATCTGTCAGATATAATAGAGTCTTACACCTGATCTCTTTTTCTGTCAAACACACTCTTAAAGATTCTCACACACTCTCTTAACATCAAGACCTGACAGGACCTGCTGTATAACAGACACCAAAAAAACATTTACTCTTTTCAATTAATATGAGTGGCGTGAGAACAGAAACCATTAGCATCACAGCAGAAGAAGATTCAGTCATTAAATCAACAGAAATACTAAAAGCATTGCGAATGTAGTGATAACTAGGACACCGGGATAAAGACCTTAGTCAGGCTCACTTTAACTCAAGATTAATCCCTTGATAGCCTTCTAACAGGCTCATGTACATACATAATAAACATCATGTCTATGCCTGAGCTATATCAAATTATTCACAGTTGTGGTAATTATGCAGCAGTTCTATAAATATCAGTGGAGGAAAAAAAAAAGAACAGAACTCATATTAGAGGAGTGTACCGGTGCATTAATTAGGCTAAAATTACTACAGATTAAACTTGGAATCTGTAATGTGGAATGATTCACAGAATGGTTACGATAATCTCAGCCTTTAAAAAAAAATAAAAATAAAACACTAACCAGAAATAGAAATTGAATTTTTTTTTTTCTAGAAGTGAGAAATCCGACACTGTAGTGCTACTGTATGTATGCATGCTTTTCCAGAAAGTCCATTTAAAGCCCAGTGACTTAGAACATAAAACTTGCCAATAGCACAGAATGTCATTGGGTGTAATTCACATTAATGAGATCCACAGGGAACCGTGGGGGGAAATGCTCAGGTCATTTTTGATATACCTTTTATCTTAAGGTTTATAGTTGTGTGCAAAGGTTTAGGAACCCCTGACAATTTCCATGATTTTCATTTATAAATATTTGGGTGTTCGGATCAGCAATTTAATTTTTCATTCATTCATTCATCTCCTACCGCTTATCCGAACTACCTCGGGTCACGGGGAGCCTGTGCCTATCTCAGGGGTCATCGGGCATCAAGGCAGGATACACCCTGGACGGAGTGCCAACCCATCGCAGGGCACACATACACACTCTCATTCACTCACGCACTACGGACAATTTTCCAGAGATGCCAATCAACCTACCATGCATGTCTTTGGACCGGGGGAGGAAACCGGAGTACCCGGAGGAAACCCCCGAGGCACGGGGAGAACATGCAAACTCCACACACACAAGGCGGAGGCTGGAATCGAACCCCCAACCCTGGAGGTGTGAGGCGAACGTGCTAACCACTAAACCACCACTAAACCCCCGCAATTTCATTTTGATCTGTCAAATAACTGAAGGACACTAAAGTAATATTTCAGTAGTGAAATATTGGTTTATTGGATTAACAGAAAATGTGCAATATGCATCAAAACGAAATTAGACAGGTGCATAAATTTGGGCACCCTAGCCATTTTGTTGATTTGAATACCTGTAACTCCTTAGCACTGATAAATTGGAACACACAATTGGTTTGGTGAGCACACTAAGCCTTGAACTTCATAGACAGGTGCATCTAATCATGAGAAAAGGTATTTAAGGTGACCAATCGTAAGGTGTTGTTCTCTTTGATTCTCCTCTGAAGAGTGGCAACATGGAGGCCTCAAAACAACTCTCAAATGACCTGAAAACAAAGATTGTTCAATTATTATGGTTTAGGGGAAGGCTACAAAAGGTTATCGCAGAGATATAAGCTGTCAGTGTTCACTGTGAGGAACATAGTGAGGAAATGGAAGACCACAGGCACAGTTCTTAAGGCCAGAAGTTGCAGGCCACGTAAAATATTGGAGAGGCAAAGGCGAAGGATGGTGAGAAACGGTCAAAAACAGCCCACAGACCATCTCCAAAGACCTACAACATCAACTTGCTGCAGATGGTGTCACTGTGCATCGTTCACCAATTCAGCGTACTTTGCACAAGGTAAAGATGTACGGGAGAGTGATGTGATAGAAGCCTTTTCTGAACACACACCACAAACGGAGTCGCTCGAGGTCTGCAAACGCACATTTGGACAAGCCAGCTTCATTTTGGAATAAGGTGCTGTAGAGTGATGAAACAAAGATGAAGTTATTTGGTCATAACAAGAGGTGTTATGCATGGCGGCAAAATAACACAGCATTCCAAGAAAAACACTTGGTAAAATTTGGTGGAGGTTCTATCATGCTGTGGGGCTGTGTGGCCAATGTCGGTACTGGGAATCTGGTTAAAGTTGAGGGTCGCATGGATTCCACTCATTCCACTCAGATTCTTGAGAATAATGTTGAGGAATCAGTCACAAAGCTGAAGTTACGCCGGGGCTGGATATTTCAATAAGACAACGACCCAAAACACTGCTCACTGCTGGGATGATTTGAAGCGGGCTGTCCGTGCTCGGCAACCATCAAACCTAACTGAACTGGAGATGTTTTGTAAGGAGGAATGGTCCAAAATACATTCACCCAGAATCCAGACACTCATTACAGGCTATAGGAAGCGTCTAGAGGCTGTTATTTCTGCTAAAGGAGGCGCTACTAAATATTGGTGATTTTTCTTTTGGGGTGCCCAAATTTATGCACCTGCCTAATTTTGTTTTGATGCATATTGCACATTTTCTGTTTACTCTGTCCTTCAGTTATTTGTTAAATCGAAATGAAATTGCTGATCCAAACACCCAAATATTTATAAATGAAAATTGTCAGGGGTTCCTAAACTTTTGCATACGACTGTAAGATGAGGTCACTGCTACTGTAGGAAAAAACCTACATTCTATAATGGCTGGAATAGTAAAAGAAACAAAGGGGGGAATGTCATCGGTATATGTGTACGGTACTCTTGGAATGCTTGGAAAATTTCCTTTCTTTTGATATTTTTTTTTTTTATAACTGTGAATTTAAAGTATAAATCTGAAGAAATTTTAACTTTAATTGTTTTCCTAATATTTGTCCGAGGAAACTTTCAAAGCAACATTACATCCATGGTTCTTGGAACAGTATGGAAGATACCTACTTGTGTCTTGACTGCACAAGAAGCTTCACAAGCAGAGTCGCAAGGAAAATTATAAGCTATTTAAAAAAAAATCTGTTTTACAAATTTTCCATCTTTCCAGTCCCCTACAAAGTTCCCTTATCCATAAATCCCTATGGAATTCTGGTGTTATGCAGTAGCTGGGCAGAACATGTAATGTAATGCATGTGACCAAGAGTCTGATCTTGAAAACAAAAATAGAAATCTGTGCTACATTTTTTTTTTTTTGCTTTCATAATTTAAACATATTAGTTTAATGTAATAAACCGTGTTTCCTTGCAAAAGACAATTCGTGGTGCAATAAAGGGGAAAATTTGAATCCCTCCCACCTCCCTTAGCCTCAAGAAATAATCAGGAAGCACACACATCACATTAGCATACTGTGTTATTTGTGCTAATAAGCAGCCATGTGTGTTTTGAACAATGGCAGATAATATTCCTGACATACTAACACAACAAAATTGGTCAAGGAAGAGGGGGTTGGATTTAAAGGAAGCAGGATTGGCAGGAATTGCCCTAGAATCAAGTTTATTTCATGTTCTTTAGTGTTGGAGGCTGAAGCATGACGCTGGCAAGCAACCAAACTTAGTCACTCATTTTCTACCGCTTATCTGAACTACCTCGGGTCACGGGGAGCCTATGCCTATCTCAGGCATCATCGGGCATCAAGGCAGGATACACCCTGGACGGAGTGCCAACCCATCACAGGGCACACACACACACACACTCTCATTCACTCACGCAGCCACACACTACGGACAATTTTCCAGAGATGCCAATCAACCTACCATGCATGTCTTTGGACCGGGGGAGGAAACCGGAGTACTTGGAGGAAACCCCCGAGGCACGGGGAGAACATGCTCCACACACAAGGCGGAGGCGGGGATCGAACCCCCAACCCTGGAGGTGTGAGGCGAACGTGCTAACCACTAAGCCAAGGTTCCCCCCCCAAGCTTAGTCAATATTGTCAATATGCCTCTTTCCACATTGACCACTCAGCATGCCTATACTCTCTCTCATTTCCATTGTCCACTAATTCTTAATGGATATCTGAGTCTGCTTTTCTCGAAACAACCCTCTTATTCTCATCTTGGACACCGTGTCCAATGCCAATGAGCTTAGGTGAATATGTTGAGATATTAGCACTACAGGGATCCCATTGGGCAACTGGAGAAGCAGCATGCACAAAAAAAAAAATAGGTGAGTCCACAGTTTGGTTTTCTAAACATGAAATGCAGCATGGCTGCCTCAGGCAAGCACACAATATCACACATGTTCATTTACTCAGCTCATAAACTCTCTTGCCTGTACATTTCACACATGGACAAAAAGACAAAGCGAATAAAAAAAGAAGACTTCTCAAGGCTAAGCAAATTCTCTAATCATCTAGCCAATTCAACCGAATGTTTTTTTTCTTCTTCTTCTTCTTCTTAGAACAGCCTCGGTTCCCTGCACTCCTCTTGAACTAGTCTGTCTCTGGAGAATCAGCGCCTCAGTACATTTAGGCATGAGTCATAGAAGATAGTATCTTGAGAAATTATGGGTTTCTGCTCTGTGTTTTCATGCCCTACCCCTGTGCCCTTGATTGTCTGCCGGAGGTCCAATTTTAATAGATCAGCACCATGTACACGCTAGTTTTAAACATTACTGAATCAGGGTCTAAATTAATGGACTGATTATAATATTATTTTCCGACCTGCTGGGGTCGGCCTCTACCGAGAATCAAATTGACAGAGATTGACAGAAAAAAATGGTTGGATTAATCGGTCTAATGGCATTAACATTGCAGTAAAAGAGATTAATCAGAGACCTCTATGGGGAAACCTTTTTTTTTTCCTCAGGTACAAAGCAATGAAATTTAAATGAAAATTTGTTATCTTTCATCAGCATCGCAGAATGCGGTAACCTTTTAATTCCTGCTGTCAAATTATTTAATTTTAAGTCATTATGTAGTAATTCAGTTAACCAAATGTGTAGGAAATCAATGATATTTGAGACATTTTTTCAGCTTACCCTTCCAATGAGAACAGGTTCAGGACCAGCGTATTCCTCGATAACGAAAAACTGGTTCCAGATCCAACTCCGTCTGCTTCGTGATCGAGACCCATCGCTTTCCTTTGGACTCCACCCCCCTTTACCTCCGTCATCCTCCATCTCCTGGAATACGAGGCCATGGCCACCATGCAGAGGCGAGGTGACCGAAGGCTCCCAAACCTCCTCCTTGTCCATGTCTTCACCATCCGAATTTGGGCGCAGTTTCAGTATGTGAATTTTGTCTTCGACAAAATCCGAAGCTTTACTTATCGGTTCCTGAGTGACATTCAATTCCGTATCTGGAGCAAACAGGTTTTGACCTGATTGCTCTTTGGCATTAAGAGTTCTCTCAGTTTGTGAGTCGAGGAAGTAACTCTTATCTGAGACTGCCTGGGAAGGCGTATGTAATGTTCCTTCATGCACAATCACAGAGATATTGGTATGACTCTGGTAACCAATGGCCTCTATAGCGGCCATGAGTTCACTCTGGGGTGTTGATTCCACATGGGTTAAGTGCTGTTTGCTCTTCACAGCAGATAAAGACTCAGCTTCTGTCTTCTCTTCATCTTTTGAGCTTGGATTAAGATCACTAACTGGCCTCCTAAAAATATGAACTGGACTGACATTAGGATTCGTAATGGTGCTTGACTGTGGCTCAACAGACAATCCCGAAGTCTTGTTATGATTATCCATTTCATATACATCTGGAGTTACAAAACTGTCTTGTCTCTTAATTTTAGGTTCGTCCACTTGATCCATATCGATCAAGTCTCGCTTCCTACTGTGACTAATCTTAGTCTGGAAGGTCAGGCCATTCTGGAGTTGGGAATTTACAATCCTCACAAGGTTGTCCTTAGAAATAAGCTTTAAAACTCCAAAGTTTCCTGTCAGGTTTAATTTATGAGGGGAATCCAATATCACTCCCTTTGGACCTATGGCGTTATTAAGAAGCCCAGGGCCTGGCCTCGCTCTAAATCTCGGCTGTGATTTGTATCTGGTTCTGTTGAAGTGCAAACTAGAGTCTATTTTGTGGCGAACTGGAATTCCCTTATCAACTCTTCCATGTTTCAGGATTTCAGTATTTTTAGTGTTATTCTTAATCTTTCTGCTCTCAGGCAGATCCCTGGTACTGGTATCAACTGCTTTTAGTACCCTTGAGTCCATTTTATTTGAGTCCTCATTCTCCTGCTGAGGATATTTAGCATTAAAGTCGTGCAGTTCTTGCTGGTTCAAGACCGATAGAGCTTCATTGGTCTCCTCAGCTTTGGAGTGACCTACAAACTTCTCATCCACTTTGTCAGCACTGATCAGTTCTTTTAGCCTAACCAGTGGCAATCCATTTTTCTCCAAACTTGGTTGGTCCCACTGATTGGTCACACCGTGCAACTGTGAATGAACTGGATTGAGTCCTCTCCTTCTCACAACCTTTGTGACTGACTCTGACCTCACAAGCCCTTCCCATAGGCAGAGGGACACCAGTAGCAGTAGTCTTCGGTCAGGCATGTTGAGCGATCGCAAATTGTGCTTTATTAATTTAAGTGGCAGTTAATAAAAAGGTATGCCTGTTTTCTGGTTGTCTTCATTCTTCCTTCTGCACCTCTCTCCTTGTACGCCCTGTCTTTACTCCTCCGTCACCCGTCCTTCACCAGTTCTGGAGAACAGGTGTCAGTCACACAGCCCCTAGTTTTTTTTCCTCGCACAGTATCTTCTTCTTCTGATAAAAAACCTCTTCACTCAGTTTCCCATGGAGGCTTGATCGCCCTGAGTGGAAAGATAAAGATAATTATGTTAAAACTTTAATCACGTTGCTATGTTAATTAAACGTGGATTGACACAGCGAGGGGAGTCGAACACACAGGCTGACAGGCCAATTCATTAACTTTGGAACAATCACAGCGCACTGAAATCATCAAACTGTGTCTTATCTTAATCAGCACTAGCATGCTGTTCCTATGGCATATATATGACCCTGCCTATGCTTCATCTTGCTTACTAATTTCACAGTAACGTTGCGGTGATTAGCTTTGGGGTGTGTGGTAAGCTTTAAAAGCATCGTCATTTATTTATTTATTTATTTATTTATTTATTTTGTCGCAGATTACAGTGTTAATGTAGCAGATATAATGAATTGTGCATTAATTAGGTATTCTTAGTAGTAAGGTGAGAGTGCTTTAGGCTGATTTGCATGACTCTATGCATCAGGTTTGAAGGTGAAAAGAGGCATGGATAAAATTGGAGTACATGTTGCTGCTGTAATATTCCATACACAGGGAAGTACCTGCTATTTTATCACATATGCATTACAGCAAATTGCGTTTCTTCACTTATCGCCGCTTAGGAAGATGGGGTCAGACGTGATGTAGCACCCATAGAGTAGACAGGGTTAAGAGCATTGTTTAAGGGCAGTGATAGGGCTTGTACTCCTGCCCTTACAATTAGTAATTAATTGTCTTAACCATTTGAGCCACCACCACATCCCTGGCGTCTAAAAGCTAATTCTATATAGCAGACAATAGAGTCTTATTTATCAAAATTTTTAGTAAATTTGTGTGTAAATGATTGAGCAAGCCAAATCGGAAAAAAAAGGTATTGGGATAGTTTCTGAAACACTGACCACACTGTATGCAGATACCTTGTAAAGTGCATGAAGTAACAGCCACAAAACTCCATAAACGTGAGATAAACAATGAGGACAAAGATGGATACACAGAACTGAAAGTCATTTTGACTCACTAAAATAATAATAAATAATCCTTTATATAATTCATTCATTCATTCATTTTCTACCGCTTATCCGAACTACCTTGGGTCACGGGGAGCCTGTGCCTATCTCAGGGGTCATCGGGCATCAAGGCAGGATACACCCTGGATGGAGTGCCAACCCATCGCATGGGAACACACACACACACTCTCATTCACTCACGCAATCACACACTACGGACAATTTTCCAGAGATGCCAATCAACCTACCATGCATGTCTTTGGACCGGGGGAGGAAACCGGAGTACCCGGAGGAAACCCCCGAGGCACGGGGAGAACATGCAAACTCCACACACACAAGGTGGAGGTGGGAATCAAACCCCCAACCCTGGAGGTGTGAGGTGAACGTGCTAACCACTAAGCCACCGTGCCCCCCCCCCATATAATATTAACGATAATTCGAACGAAATGTCTTCAATTTATATTTTTATATTTCCCAATTTCTTTGCATAATTAAATGATTATTTTTCATTGTTTTTATTGATGTAATAAAAATAAGCTATTTCAGTTCCACACTATATTCCAGATTTTTCTGGAATTTATGTGTAAACGCTTGTGTGTATGATTTACAAATAAATCTAGTTTTTATTATTCAGCTTGATTCATGAAGTCAATCAAAATACAAAATAACGGATGATAGAAATTGGTGTTTGTTTTTTGCTTTATTTCAATAAAGGATTAATGCTGTTCTGATCTGTATTCTGCAGAAACACTAGAGCGTCTCAGACTCGGGCAAAAATTAGAAATCGTGAATGCAGATGTTTTTCTGCCTTTGCTTTGTAATACTGTAGTTTGCCCCACATCAGCCGTTATAATTATGCCTTCAAAGAGACCTAATCTTTGCTTGTTTATCAAGCTGTTGATAGATTTAAGATTCAGACATAACATCTGATATCACCTCCAGCTGCCAGTGATTATAATATATTGGTTTTGCTACCAGACAACAGAGTAAACAACCACGATTTAAGGAATAACACAATTTGCAGCAAGTCAAAGCACATTGCTTTTTTATCACACTGTGTGTGTGTTTGTGTTTTATTTATGTCAGTGAGTGAGTCAATCATAGAACCTGAGTGGTCATATAATATTTATCTATAATGTTACTGTTTAAAGGCCAGGACAAAATATTTAAACCATACTATTATGACTATATATATATATATATATATATAAGAAATTGCCATTGTATCATTGTGCATTATTAGAGAGCGAAACAACATCAAAACGTTACGAAGAATGTTAAGTGTTGGGGAAATATGACATGCTAGGCTGAGTTTCTTGAGCTCTGGGGTATGTTTGTACCATGTTCCACTGGGTGCCGTGTCTTCTGTTGTGCTGTATGACACTTGAGGACTTGCACTGAGACCCTGTCATGGCATCCACTGAGGCATGACTGAGATCTGAGCTTTCCCTCAAGATCTACTTCCTCCTCCTCCTCCTCCTCCTCCTCCTCCACTTCACCGATTCTTCACCCCCCCTCCTTTTTTCTCGCTCCCTTGAACGTTCACACACACTTTTCCACTTTCATTCTCAATCAGAATCTCTCCTCGCATTTGTAAAAAGCCTTTCGCATTCCTTCCTCTTAAATTCACTCTCACCACTTCACCCACTCACCACCTGTCCCTCTGTGTCTTGCCATCTTACATCCTGTTCCCCACTCTCTATCTCTCTCTTCTCTCTCTGTACTGTTTAAGTATGCAGTCCTATATCTCCTCTACATCTCCTATCCATGGCTACCTCGGTGTCAGTCACACGCCTGCCTTAACCTCCCTCGCCCTCTGTATTCCGTCTCGCTTCAATCAATCAGCATCTTCTCAGCCTGCCGGGTGACATTGACGGCTTGCCTAGCACCGTCACCGAGGCCAGAGCTAAACTCAAGGCGGTGTATTTTTACATCGTGTCGAAGGATTTATGCATGGATTTTCAAAAGGCAAACAGAACCATGTTACTGTGTTCTACAAAAAGCTCCATCAGGACCAGAAAATTCTTCTCTTCTTTTTTTTTCCAGGTGATTTCTACTTGGTTATTCAGATAGCGCTATAACAAAATTCAAAATGCAACCAGGTAATATATTCACCTGGAGCAGAGACATCAGTGCTTCAAGCAATTATTAGAGCACAATCATGATTAGTAGTTCAATCCATGCCCACTTTATTGGCAGAACTTGCTGGTAGGTGGCTGTTCAGCTGACAAGGACACCTGGTTAACTGGCTGGAGGCGAACACTGAGCCAGCATATTGATGCTGTCAAGTCAACCGAACATGTCTACCATGCCCAGTTGTGTGTGTGTGTGTGTGTGTGTGTGACGTTCCTTCCAGTGTATGATTCTCCTGAGGCAGTTAAATAAAAGTGCAGGTTTGTAAGGGTGTGACTGTATGACAGCATGCAGTTAGTAGAGTGCTGTTATTACAGATAGGCTTCTGTTTCAACTGATATGTGTGTGTGTGTGTGTGTGTGTGTGTGTGTGTGTGTGTGTGTGTGTGTGTGTGTGTGTGTGTGTGTGTGTGCACCCAGACTTAAGAACATCTGATGAACATCTAAAGCTTTCTCCAGCTTCTCTTACACCCTCCGGACATCTCGAGTATCTCAGTGAACTGATTAATTGGGGCCATAAATATCTTAATTAATTTTTCCCTTCCCTGGGCCCCAGATTCAAACGATCTCCTGGTTCATTAGTATTGGAGGCAGAACCTTGCCATTGATCCGTAGTGCAGTGAAGGCTGTCACCAACTTAACGAGACTGCAAATTTTAATTACGTATCGCCTTTTCTTGCTGTCTACTCCCTCGACCTCTGGATAAATACTTTCTCATGAAAAGAATCAATCTTATGCACAAAATTTATTTTCATATATATTATATATATTTTTTCCTACACACACACAGACACAAACACATATCTATAAATCTCTATATCTCTTGCCAGTGAGGCAAGTTTGGTCATTTGAGGTCAGGTACATTTATGTTAGGTGAGGAGGTCTAGGGTGAAGTCAACATTTCATTCATTCATTCATTTTGTACCGCTTATCCGGACTACCTCGGGTCACGGGGAGCCTGTGCCTATTTCAGTCGTCATCGGGCATCGAGGCAGGATACACCCTGGACGGAGTGCCAACCCATCACAGGGCACACACACACACTCATTCACTCACACAATCACACACTACGGACAATTTTTCCAGAGATGCCAATCAACCTACCATGCATGCCTTTGGACCGGGGGAGGAAACCGGAGTACCCGGAGGAAACCCCCGAGGCACAGGGAGAACATGCAAACTCCACACACACAAGGTGGAGGCGGGAATCGAACCCCCAACCCTGGAGGTGTGAGGCGAACGTGCTAACCACTAAGCCACCGTGCCCCCCTCAGTCAGCATTTCAGTTCATCCTAAAGGTGTTCATTGGGGTTGAGGTTAGGGATTTGTGAAGGACACTTGAGTTTGGCAAGCTATGGTGGTTTTCACATTTGGCATTTCCCCAGTGTTCCTGGCCCTTTGACAGCATTGGTCGGGTTTCAAAAATTGATTGATTCTATCGAACCCTGCACGTATGCAGAACAACCACATGGACTCACCATTTTATGCACCTCAGCTCTTCCCTTCCATGTCCCACAACGTTCCCCTGCTACTGCGTTGTGAAAACTAATGACGTTGTGAAAAACTAATGATGTTTGAGGTATTAGTTGCGTTCACATTCAGTGCAATTATGCCACAGTTCAAGTAAAACTGAACTCAGATGCCCTTTTACAGGTAGTCTGGGGTTTGGTACCATGATGTGATTTCTCATCCACCAATTTCTTTTGTGAACTGTGCTCTGTTGTGGTAAAAAAACGTCCAGTGTGAAAGCCTCCTATGTCTTTATGGTGCTTGATTTGTGCACGCTGGCATTGTAATGCTGATACGTTTGCTACTTAGATGTCTACATACTTTTGACCAGACACTGTATAAACACTATGGAGGTATCGGGATATGAGGCACTCTTTTTAATAGTAAGTTTGCCACAGGGTTTCATCCTACAGTAGGTGCAGATCGATACAGGTATACGGTCAGATGTGAAGCCTGCTGGACAACCATGACAGTCCATGTCCATTAACAGGCTTATTCAATCATCCTTAATAATCAACTGGTCAGGCGTGTGACAGTTTCTTTTAGGCTATTGGTTTGTTTATATTTTGGCATTATCTATCCGATAAAGTGTAGAAAATATTGTGAAATTTAAAGGAAATGTCTGAGTCAGGGGGGCACGGTGGCTTAGTTGTTGGCACGTTCGCCTCACACCTCCAGGGTAGGGGTTCGATTCCCGCCTCCACCTTGTGTGTGTGGAGTTTGCATGTTCTCCCCGTGCCTCGGGGGTTTCCTCCGGGTACTCCGGTTTCCTCCCCCGGTCCAAAGACATGCATGGTAGGTTGATTGGCATCTCTGGAAAATTGTCCGTAGTGTGTGATTGTGTGAGTGAATGAGAGTGTGTGTGTGTGTGCCCTGCGATGAGTTGGCACTCCGTCCAGGGTGTATCCTGCCTTGGTGCCCGATGACGCCTGAGATAGGCACATGCTCCCCGTGACCCGAGGTAGTTCGGATAAGCGGTAGAAGATGAATGAATGAATGAATGTCTGAGTCAGAATTCTCAAATAATATAGACAGCGGTAGGTTCCTGATTTAGACCCCGCCCACTTTATTTGAATACAAATACAGAAAGTGTCATTGTGTTTCACTTAAAATAAAAGAAAAATTCCTGTACATTAAAAAAAAAAAAAATAGAATATGCAAACCAGCAAGCATTATCATTCTAGGTAACTTCCTCCCACGCTTGACACTGATGTGTAAATAAACCTTCCTCTGCCGTTCTTTTACCTTTTTCCTGCCGCAATGCTCCGGGGAAGGCCGTCCCAGACCAAAGGAGCAGGAGAGAAGAAAGTTGACTCTCACTTCTTTATTGCCACACTCAAAGGGGAAAAAGGAGCAATTCTTTCTACAAATATGCACAAAGTATAAAGCCACACAAAATGACAGGCGCTCCCCACTGTGAGACTTGCAGCAAAGCTGGAGTGCAGAAATGACTTGGGGAAACACAAGCGTCTTCACCTCATAAAGTCCTTAATGCAAAAAAAGGAGCAGTAAGAGTCAGGGTAGAGGAGAGAATTCAAAATGTGTGGGTTCTCACAAAAAAAGATCCATTTTTAACGATGAGAATTCATCCTCGCACAATTCTACTAGGTGAAATGATCTGTATGCTGTGACTGTCATAGATATTTCTAGAAAAGAAAAAAAATAATCCCAGGGTTTGGATCAGGACATAGCAGAAACAGGCATAAATTAAACCAAGAGCAAGAATGAAAAAGAGAGAGAGAGAGAAAGAGAGAAAGAGCATGTGTTTATAATCCTGATGAATTTCTTGTTTTTATTTATTTATTTATTATAAAGTGCTAAAAATTTGTTCACTTCAGACTGGCCTCGGTTTAATATCTGAATATAAATGAATAATTTAACGCAGAGTCCTCTGTCTATGACAATGCCAGTGAGCTGCACATGAAGAAGCAGGATATGATCAACAATCTCTAAATCTCTAATGTTCGCATAAAGGGCTGCTGAAAATGAAATGCTAATGTTCGCATAGAAATAAAAACATTTTAACATGCACGATAAGATGATGCATAAGATTTTCAGTGAAAAATAGCAAATAATATTAGACTGATATTAGACATGGTCGTATTGATTCCTCCCGGTGAATTGAATCTTTTGATTCTGAATCTTTTGAGTCTAAAAAGACTTAATTCAACGATCCAGATTCCTTCACTCATTCGTTCAGTGACGCTTTTTGTAAGTTACATCATTACACCACTAGTTGCCACCAGTGAGTGTCTTTCTAAGTAGTAGGAGGTATTCGGTTCATTTAATCCATACATATATTGAAAATTTTTATTGTAAATTGTAGTACTAGGCTTGATTGAAATTTTCATTTTCAATCCACAAAGAGAAGGTTTCAATAGATTTTAATAAATATATATATATATATATATATATATATATATATATATATATATGTGTGTGTGTGTGTGTGTGTGTGTGTGTGTGTGTGTGTGTGTGTGTGTGTGTGTGTGTATGTGTCTTTTGTCTTAGTGTTACAGTACATGTTTATCAAACACACTGTCCTGCCGTCTTTCTCTTTATTTTGAAAGAGGTCCTCGTTCTCTCGTCAAATTCGTTCATTTCACTCATAAACTCCAATTACCAGTTTGTTTATTTTGTTCACAAACAATTAGCAGTTTATTACAATTTCATTCACAAGCAACAATTATCTAGTTCTTTCCTTCACAAACAAACTGGAAAATTGTTGTTAAAAATGACAATTACCAGTTTGTTTGTTTTGTGCACAAACAACATTAACCAATAACAATTACCAGTTTGTTCATGTTCACAAACAACAGTTAATTATTATGTTTGTTTAATTAATAAATGTCAGTTACCATTTTATTCACAAACGGCAAGTACCAGTTTTCTTCTTAAACATCAACAGGTCTACCACTCTGGTTCAGACTAAAAGTAAAGAGCGATCATTTAAAAAGATAAGTGAAAAGCAGGTGGAAGTGTGCAAGAACAATTTATTCATGTAAAAGGTTCAGTCAAAAACACTAAAACCTCACTCGTTGACATCCAAAATGTAAAGCAAGAACTTAAGGACACATGAAGGTGGGTAACTTGTTATGTTTTTAATTTATTGTTCTTGGTGTTGGTTAGCTAGCTGGTCAAATCAGAGCTGTGATCAGGCATTAAAGTGTGTGTTACTGTGATGAACAATGAAAAGGTAATTGCATAGGTCTAGGGCAGGGGTCGGCAACCCGCGGCTCCGGAGCCGCAAGTGGCTCTTTCATCCCTCTGCTGCGGCTCCCTGTAGATTTGGAAAATAAATATTTAATTTAAATTTATTTTATTTTAGTTAGTTAGTTTTTTTTTAAAAATGTCATTCTAAATTCTAAGATTATGATTGTCGTTTAAAAATCCGACACACAGAAGCAGACACATTTTTGGTTTGCTGCAGCCGGCAAGTTAAAATTTTGACGTCATGAATACAAAGAGGATTCAATTAGACATTGAACATTTTATTTGAAAGTAACCTTCAAACCAGCGTCTTTTTTGTTAAGGTTAGTTGAAACTGTTCAAAATATTTTTGTTTGCTTGCAGAAATAAAATAGCAGTTCATTGATTTCATAAATGCAACACACTACAATTTTTTCTATACTTTCCATAAAGGTAAAAAACTATATATGCAGTGTTATCTTCATTTTAGATGTCAAAAGGGTTTTGTGGCTCCCTGTGGGTTTTTTTTCTGTGGGAAACGGGTCCAAATGGCTCTTTGAAGTGTTTAAGGTTGCCGACCCCTGGTCTAGGGCCAACAGCTAGCTTTATCCAATATGAAAGAAAAAGCTAGTACTGTACAACAAACATTGTTATTCATAATTTAGCAATCATTACCGTCAATTAGCTAGCTAGATATTTCCTGAAATGAGCTAAATCCAAGATCTTTGTAATTGTTATGAATAGAAAAGCAGGAATTGTCACAGTAGCTTTAGTGTAAGTCAAATTCTTTTTGTAGCATTGAGTGTCCAAACAGGATTAGCTGTTTTAGATGATGAGTCTTTTGTAGCGCATTACCATTGCAAAATTGTTATCTCAACAACACTAAACATCTTATAGGCATCTGAGCTGTCAGGAGGATGTGGCGAGAGTGCAAAGACATTTACAAAAATACACCTGATACACATTTTGTGAGACCTTCTTCTCTTTCTGCATCAGTGGCTCAGTGCATCAGATCCTTTCAAAGTAGTGGCTGACATTTTGCAGAAAGACCCCCAGAATCTAGGACCCTTGTTTTCCATGGCACAAGCCATGTAGTATCAACGCCATACAGTATCAACGTTCCTTCGGTCATGCATGCTAATAATACGTGAACATTTTTATGCAGAGAATCAAGGTTGCATCATGAGTTGAAAATGTGTTCTTTTCTTGTTCTTGTACAACACCCCTCTTTTATTTTTTTCCCTACAAAGCAGGAAAACTTGTCAGAAAAGCATATCTACTTCAATCTTTCCATCTCTCTCCTTCTGTGTTTATCTTTTACTTTACCTTTCAAGGGCAAACCTGCAGTGCAAGGCACAGGAAGACAAGCGGGAGATATTTTCAAGCCGAATGAATCCCGATCGAACGAGGTTAGTGGTGGAATTTTCATATTTCCACCACTAAAAGCTTTCAGTGCCTGACAAAAGCCTTGACATGAAAAAGACAGAATAATGACGACCAATCATTTCCTTTAAAATGTTTGACTCAGTTTTTGGTTTAACTACACTCTTATATTATTAGTCTCCAGTTCTTATCGGTGCTTGCTCTTATGTGGAAATAGGCAATGTTTCTATAAGACCTGTACTGTGTAACAGACACAGATCAATGGACTTTGCTTGACATTCGTGCTTGGTTTCCTCAAGGCGATCTGATGTGTCATTTTCCCGAAGTAAACCCATTCGACGTGTCTTATTTGCTGTTGTCTTTCTCCCAAATACGGTACAGTGGAACGTTCACAATACGCTGCTGGGAATCAAAATGAATCAAGGTGTTATTCGTGCTAGCAGGCTTTTTGTAAAATTGGTTTTGGCTGCTCAATTCACATAGACCTCAATATCCAGGATACAGGAATGACAGTAAAATACTACTCCTGTGATTAATTATGCTAAAATTAATCTTTTTATAAACATTATAGAAACACTCAGCACCTAATCTGATATATTTTCAAAAGCTATAGCTGTGTCATACTGGGGCAGTTGTGGTTCTAGTGGTTAAGGCTTTGTTTTGTTGATCATAAAACCGAGGTTCAATATCCAGCACTGCCAAGCCCTTAGCCCTTAGCCCTACCTCCTACGGGGCTGCTGTATCTTTGCTGCCTCTACACTCTGACCCCAGGTGTGAGAAATACGCGGATTATCTTCGACATTGATTCTGCAGTACAGAACCATATCGGTACGGATTCTGTTCAAACTTGCCAAGCATTACATACTATCAAAGCTACACAATGTAAGATTCTGTCATATCGCCCTCTCTGGTTGAAAAATGCAATAGCAAGTAAGTACAACTAAAGCGTACTCACATCTATTGTGTAGTTGCATACACATACAAATATATATTCTACAACTCACGATTGCTCAGTATTACAGAAGTGCAGTGCTTTGAGAGTACAATAACTTTACTGTGCACATCACAGTGATTGTCTGTGCCATTTACTCCATGCCAGATGAAAGAGTAAAAAGCTCTCAACATGAGCTTGTCTTTTATCTTGCGCCTGGCAGGTTGGATCTTGCTGCAATTGTCTTTCAATCTCATCAGTGCAAGTGCGTTGCAGACAACACGGTGTAACCGTGTTCATGCTTAAAGATCATAAACAGCACATATATTGCAGAACATACTAGTCATCTAACATTACCTAGCTCTTGTGCTCTGTCTCTTTCTCTGTGTCCTGATTGGCTGGAGGCTTCTTTTACAGATCTACCAAGTATTGGTGTTAACCTGCTAACTAAAACCCACACCAGAGCATCAGTTAAGAAGAAGGTCACCCAAATCACCCCCTCAACCGGTACTCTTCAGTACCTCGGGTCACTAGCCTACTATCATGAGTTTATTCACAACTTTGCAACTGGCTAAGAGGGAGCATGGTGACTTGGGAAGATGAGGTTTGGAGTGACTCCACCCTTTGTGCATGGAGATGGCATGTTCTGTAAAATCTTATGTTGTTAATTGTTATTTCGGACTCCTCCACCTTGCTGATATGTCTTCCTAAAATGTCCATAGTCCATGAAGATGTGTGCAATTGCACCCTGGCACCATGCCCAACATGTCCCCTACCTTGTGTCTTGTGTCCCCTGGAATAGGCTTTAGGCTTTCTGTGATGCTGTATAGGATATATAGATTCAGAAAATGGATGGATTGACTACTGTGTAATGATACAACATGCACAATACGGATAAATTGGTAGCCTTTTACCTTCATTTGACACATATGCTCTCGATCTCTCTCCTGATTGGCTGCCAACTCTTGCCAATTAACCTTCTTTCATACTTGTAAGTGATGTGTACAATTTGCCACCAATTCTGCCCCGGACCCTGATCCTTTTGCAGGTTTTCCAGGGTGACTCATCAAGCTAAGCATCATATTATATGGCATTACAGTACGTTGAGTTTTTCATCTCCCCTCAATAATAATGATTTTAATTTGAATAACAAATACCTGCTGCACTTCACAGATATAAAACTGTCACTGATTAACGCGGTTGTAATAGATTAATTTTCCCGTTATCGATTTCCGCTGTTGCCTTGTATTCTAATTGGTATGTTGTTTCAAGAGCTGAAATTTCATACGTTACACGATAATAACACAATATTTAAGTTGATGAGTAAACCGTTCCAGTTGGTCAATTTATAGTCAAGGCCAAACTCCCTGTATATATATATATATATATATATATATATATATATATATATATATATATATATATATATATATGTATATATATATATATATATATATATATATATATATATATATACACACACACACACAATACTAATACAGTGGTACCCCGCTTATCGACCTTAATCCGTTCCTTAAAACCGGTCGAAATGCGAAAAGGTCGAAGAGCGAATGTAATTATCCCATAAGAAATAATGGATACCCAATTAATCCGTTCCCGACCTCCACCAATACCCAAAAATTAACAATTTTTGCCCCGTTTTTAGCAGTATTAATACTAAAATAATACAGGTACATAAATAATATTGTATATAATACAGTAAAAAGTATAAATTAAAAACTTTACAAAAGTAACAAAAAAAATGATTGTACTGTACTGTACTTGACTCTCGTTAAGTCGCAGTGATGGCTTGATGGAGTGGGCGGGAGGAGGCTGAGTGGTGGTGTTAGTTGGAGGAGGATGAGCCCTCACTGCCAGGAGGAGGGGAATCAGCCTCTGGGGATGGAGGTAGTGGAGATTTTTTACCTTCAACTGAGGGAGAATCACCAGTCATGAACACGGAAGGCAAACTATGAGGAGGAGTTCTTAATTCCACTAGTATAGTATATACAATATACACACACTAAATTGTTATATTGACCGCTAAATAACACTAATATTGTTCACAAACCGAAGTTTAATTTACGATAGATGCTCTCTCCAAGAAGGCTGAGGCGAGACTGGGAAGATCCTTCCCCTCGCGCCACGTGGGTCGAGGTGGATAAGCAGGGATTTGGTCGTTCAGCAGGCGCAGAATTCCGGCCGAAAAACTGTTCGCTAAGCGAAAAGGTCAATGTCCGAGCCGGTCGATAAGCGGGGTACCACTGTATACTAATATATACTGTTATAATTGTACTGTATAATCTTAGAACTTAAATCTTCAGAAAGTCACTCAGCAAGGTTAGCTTTTTTTCCACTCAATATAAGCATAAAAAAGTTGTTTGCCACCATATCACAAAGGCATTCATGCTTCAAGTTTTTAATCCCCCAAGTCACAGGGCCCCTTCCCCATCTCTCTCTCACTCTCTCTTTAGTATTCTGTTGACTCATCTGATTTGTAATTCTAATGACATTTCCCTAATATCAGATAAATGTGTTTTGTTTTTTTCTTAAATATGCTTCAATTTGTTTTCTATTTCTTATTTCTTTTCTCCCTGAAAGAACCGCATTATGGTTTCAGGCCCATATTTGCAGTCAATTTAATACAGAAAATGCATACATTTGTTTTCAAGCCCCAGACGTAACTACAGACTTAAGCTCTCTTCAGATAGTTACATGAGAGATTGATGTTTGAGACGAACAAATAAACTTTTTTTTAAGAATGACCGTATCATAAATACACTGTCACATAGGAAATCATGTTTTGCACAAGCAAAAATTATTGAATGGGTATTTGTTAATTTGTTAATACTAATTTTTTTTAGTGTTGTATCTTTAAAATACACAAAAAGTGTTTCTGGGGGGAAAAACAGGAAAAACCAAGGGCATTGGACGAGACATCATTTTAATCAGTGATTATGCTGATCTGGAGGACTGAACTGCTTATGGATAAATTACTAATAGACAATCACAAAAAAAAACTCTGACTGAAAATATACATATTCTTCTACAGTGATGCCTCGAGATACGAGTTTAATTCGTTCCGTGACCTTGCTCGTATCTTAAATTGCTCGTATCTCAAAACAATTTTCCCCGTTTAAATGAATTGAAATCCCATTAATCCGTTCCAGCTCGCAAAATTCCACTCCAGTTGTTTTGTTTATGTGTTTTGAATATGAAAAATGTACAGTACCTGTATTTATAAATGACAAATATTGTATAAAAACATACAGTAATAAAAGAGAATGTTAAAAAAATGAAACTGGTTTTACTTTACGGAGTAAACAGGAGGAATTTTGTCTCGTACGTACACTTTCGCTTTGGTTCACTTACTCGCTACTGTACACTCTTAATGCTACTTTACACTTAAATGGAACTTAACTAAACTTCACTAAAATTAACTATCTTAAATCAAGCATCGCATTAGTTCTGGCAGGCCACGTCGTCAAGCGTGCATCAGCTGTTAATCAGCTGTCCACGACGCGCCGCAATCCGGTTACGACATCCATATTACCCGACCATTTAAATTCCCATTCATAGAGTCGCTCTATTTTAAATTTTGCTTAATTTTCTTCATCGCTTTTTTCTTCACTTGTTTTTGCCTTTTTTGTCACTCTTTCCTCACTAACATCTGCCGGTCGTTTTAATAAAAACCTGTCCGGTCGGCATATCAGAAGCGGTGTAGTCGCACAAGTTCAAATTTTTTAACGGATCCAACGCTTAAAGCGGATCCGAAAATTACGGATCCGCAGATGGTCTGCACCTCACGCAGCGCCTTTGCGGTTCTCCATAGGAAATGAATGACTTCCTGTTTATCGGCCGTTGGAAAAGGCGGCTTTAACCGAGTGAGACGCGGGAAGCTGAGGCGGGGGAAACAGAGCACACGTGGTTGTTGGGGATCTTTGCCTCGGCGGCAGTGGCTCGGATGCTCGTATCTCAAAAATTTGCTCGTATCTCAAGGCAAAAATATGGTCGAGTCACAGCTCGTAGCTCAAAAAATTTGTATGTCAGAGCACTCGTATCTCGAGGCATCACTGTATTTGTGTTTTTTTTCAGGCATAAAGGTAAGTCCTTGTGTCCGGATGCTAAAGGAAAACCAAGAATTTGACTTAAGAAAATAAAATCAGGCCTTTAGCATTTGATATTAGATATCAGGCAAAAAAAATAATCTACGCAAGCAAATTTAACCCAATTTCGAAAACTTAGCCTAACTTTATGTAAGGAACCATTTCAAACACAGTAATTCTCAATGTGTGTGTACAAAAATAAAGAGAAAAAAAAAAAAGACAAATCGGGCGTACAATGCGACTTATTTGAGCTGATGCCGAAGGTTAGTTCTTTACCATTTCTGGTTATTATGAACACTGCATGCTTTTATATCGTGAAGTATTAATTGGACTGTGCCCCAGGGCAGATTCCAGCCAGCAGTGGTACATTAGGTGTAGTTAGTTCAGTGTCATGAGACACGCTAACAGCTTGCTGGTTTTATTTAGTGTTTTTTTTTTTTTTATTTCTTTAGTGCCTTTATTTGGGAACAGATTTAGGAGTTTAGTTTGCTCCCCATCGTACAAAATTGAGATACATTTGCTTGATGTTCCATGGTAGAGCTATGGGGCATACTCCAATAAACTGGTTGCTTGGCTTTTTATTAGTTGGATTTCAGTACAGATTTAGAGCTTAATATGGACTCAACGTTCAGACATCGTTGCATTATGTAGAAGATAAATTCATTTTTATGTCAGGAGGAGTTGTAGAGCACATTTATTCTGATAATGTACTCTCAACACTATTTTCCTGAAGCAGTAATTCAGTGCTAGTTTTAGTAAAAGCATGTCAGATGCCTAGTTACCCCTACGCCGTGCTTTGAGATGACATACTTTTTTGGGGGTTTGGAGAGGTCGTATTTTGAGGATGTGTTGCAAAATTGTTGTGGGGATGTGCAAGAGCAGAGGAAAGTCTGGTTCACACGTCACACCAGAGAGAAGCAGACAGTGGCACAGATGTCTAAGAGGTTAGACAGGCCTCCTCCTCTTCCCTTTTCACCTTCTTATCCATGTACTCCCTGGACCCTTCATTGCTCCCACCATCTCAACAGCTGCTCAAGGTCATCATGCAAAGGCAGCACATTTTTAACCCAGAGTAAAGGGCAGGAAGCAGTCGCCCCAGGTAGACATGGAGTAGCTGCTTGTAATTTAAATGTACTGAAAAAGAGCAGAAGCAGTGCAGTGTAGTAAAGTGTAGGAGGCCATGACAGCTAAAAGTTTGGAGGATTTTCCAAAGAGAAGAATCAACCATTTGTATCTGTCTAACCACCATAGAGGAAAAGAACTGCATTATAATACTACATGTCTTGTACTTGTATAAGAGCATACATGTTGTCGATTCCTCATCCGATGTAGCACTAAAGCCCTATTCGGACGGGATTCGTTTTACGTGGGGACGTGAAGTAATGCAATTTTACCTCAGGACGTCTGTAATATAAATTGGCCAATTCGCACGGGACAAGACATCTCAGTAAAACTAGCAGAAGTGGGAGGGGAAACTCGCTTTACGCACCGCAGTAACCTCCTTGTCGTCATGTGCGTATGACGTTGCTTCCTGTTATCACGTGCGCAAACAGACAACATGGCGCCTCCATGCTTGCAAAACGCGCCAAAAACTACTTTTAAACAGGAAATGACGGAATTTTACCGTACATATTTACAGCGGGTCTATTCGGACGGGATTTGTATTACCTGAGGTAATTTTTCCGGACCTTTTTACAGAAGGTAAAAGTCGCCGTAATCTTTACTGACATTGTCAGTAATGATTATCGAGATGGCACATTCGGACAGGACTAAAATCACAGAGAAGCTCTGGTAATAATTACTTTACCCCCACGTCCCCACGTAAAACTAATCCCGTCCGAATAGGGCTTAAAACAGGTTATCAGGGACTGTACTATGTTTACAAAATCTGACTTCTTCCAGCCCAAGCCCAAGATCCAACTTCAGCAAAAACACACACTACTATAACAACACTATTCACTCAACACGTTCGGAGCACTGAGGGTCAAAGACGCTTATAATTGAATCCATTTTTCTGAAGATCTGTCAGACGTGTAATGACGCCAGAGACCCAAAGCAATCACAGTAAGTCAACTTTGAGATCGTAATGAGTTTCTGTTATTTTAGAAGCATTTAGTTAATCACAGAAACATCCGGAGGTTGAAACAGAATTTGAGTTATGTGTCGTTGTTTTGTAGTGAACTGACCTGTTTTGTATTGTATTGTCTTCTCTTGCTTTTTTTTTTAAAAACTCTGTTCCAAGTGGTTGATTTGATTTTGGTTTTTCACGGCTATGGGTTCGTAGATGTCCCTACAGCTGTTGTTGGCTTAAGTGCCTGTTCGCTGACTCGAGGTTTAACTGTAAAATAAATTTCACGGACCTTGGATTATGAACAATGAGCTTTTTTGGTTCCTTGGTCGTTGTTGTGTTCTTGTGGTTTGCATTAAAGACGTACAATCCAAGTGGCCGGCCGAACAGGAGGGCAAAATGACATAAAAAGTATTTAATTATAATCGGTGGTTGCAATTTCCATCAAGATAACGAAAGGAATAAAATCACAGACCCTCTAGCTATGCTTAACACACCCTATTTTGAGAACCGTTGCTCTAAGGGATATTAAGAGAAAGTTACTCAGATATATAAAATAATAAGGAATAGAAGTATTGAACCTTATATTTCATCTCTTTCTATTCTGAGCGGCCAAGGCATTAACGTTACCTACTAGCCTTCCATTAAGTCTGCGTTTTTTCCATTTCTATTTATCTATCCTTACATTACTTTATCACTCATTTATCCCCAGCCATCATCTCGCCTACTCCGGGGTATTAGCCATTCAAAGATCTCTCGGTGGCACTGAGAGTAAGTTATCACTTCATCTCTCTCTCTCTCTCTCTCTCTCTCTCTCTCTCCTCACTCTATCTGTATACCTCCTTAATCTTTCAGCTCAGAGTGAAGTGAGAATTAGTTTCTCATTCTCACTTATCAATCCCTCACACATTTCCCTTCTAGCTTGTTATTGTCTTGCTATCCTCTCTGCCTCATTTACCTGCTCACACTTTTCCTTTTGTGCTCCTCTGCTTTTTTCCCCCGTTAATTCCTATCTATTTTGCGCTCTATTTTTTTTTCTTCTTTCTTCCCTTTGCTTTTCTGCCTTGATATAGCACAACCACACATCGGTTACTCGTCTGACTAAATGACTAGCCCTCCGTACTTGGTCACAGGCTTTTGGTGCAAAGAGACTCTATTTTTTAAAGATAATTTATTTAATAATACTGAGAGTGATATTCAAAAGTTCATGATGATGTTTATTTAGGCATATTCATTAAGAAACTTCCAGGAATTTTCCAGGAACAAGTGTATTTGTACTGAAGTTATGTGACACTACTTTAATTGCACACACAATTATATTTGACTAAATAAATGATGTCTAATGGCAACGGGTTTCATCATAACTAAAGGGGGGGCATGGGGGGTAGGGGTGAATACTTACATAACTTTTATGAAAACATCAGTGACTATATATATATAGGGGCACGGTGGCTTAGTGGTTAGCACGTTCGCCTCACACCTCCAGGGTTGGGGGTTCGATTCCCACCTCCACCTTGTGTGTGTGGAGTTTGCATGTTCTCCCCGTGCCTCGGAGGTTTCCTCCAGGTACTCCGGTTTCCTCCCCCGGTCCAAAGACATGCATGGTAGGTTGATTGGCATCTCTGGAAAATTGTCCGTAGTGTGTGATTGCGTGAGTGAATGAGAGTGTGTGTGTGTCCTGCAATGGGT
Organism: Tachysurus vachellii; assembly: GCF_030014155.1. Taxonomy (NCBI): domain Eukaryota; kingdom Metazoa; phylum Chordata; class Actinopteri; order Siluriformes; family Bagridae; genus Tachysurus; species Tachysurus vachellii. The sequence goes on from NC_083466.1 coordinate 3,993,783, forward strand.
TGGCACTCCGTCCAGGGTGTATCCTGCCTTGATGCCCGATGACGCCTGAGATAGGCACAGGCTCCCCGTGACCCGAGGTAGTTCGGATAAGCGGTAGAAGATGAATAAATATATATACTGTATATGTTTTTCCTTTCACTTCAAAATTACGGGGCATTTTTCTTTTCTTAAGCTTTCTTAAGTGGTATATAATCCTGTCTATTTCAGTGCCAGGTTGTAATACTCCAAATTTTGGCATTGTTCAAAGGGTTGAATAATTATGCACACCACTGTCTGGTCAAAATTTATTCTCTCTCTCACCCTCTCTCTCCCTCTCTCTTACTTTATCCAGGACTCTTGGGTCCAAAGTATCAGTCCATATTAACCCCTCTGTCAGGCAGCGTTCTGTTATTTTGTCAGATCTCTAGAAAGGCACCATCCTGCGAACAAAAAATCCATCACACAGTACACAGTGCAAAGAAGAACAAAGGAGATCGCGCTGCACAACTTGAAAAACTCTCCGTTCAAAGGGTAACAAAAACATCTTCTGTTATGCCTTTATCATAAAAGTGTTGTTTAACACTTCTGCTAAAAAACAAAACAAAACAAAATCAGCGTTTTGTCTGCCTTTGTTTCAGATTGTTTGAATGTTTTGACTCTAATGAAGGCAGAAGACAGTGACGTTGACTTTTCCTTGATGAACGCATATGCAGAATGAATACACAATGTACCCAGCTGCAGGTGCAGCACCACCCCCCCACACACACACTCACATAAACAGATAAAGAAAAAAGGGAGAGAGAGAGAGAGAGAGAGAGAGAGAGAGAGAGAGAGAGTGTTAGAAGAGTGCCAGAGAGATTGGGGAAAGAGGATGAGACAGAGATTAAAGCAAGGAAGCACACGAACACCGAGGCCAACGGACAGAGGGAATGAGATGAAGATTAGTGCGGAAGAAATAAACAGATAAGGAGGCCTAGTTAGACAAGTAGCGATTGGCAGGCGATAAATCGTAATCCCCTTCGTCTTTATGTTAAGGCAAGCACTACGAGGCACAGAAGCAATCATGCGTGTCTGCTTTGATTTGTGTATGAACATACCTCATTTAACTCCAGACATCATGTGATTTTATGCACACAGTTTAGGCCTGTAATTAAAACCATTAATTCCAGCCATGTGAAATCATAAGGAACACAAGGGAAGTCCGTGTCTGCCTTTTCCTCTACACGGCTGTGAGTGAAGTGCTCGTGACATTAATCACAACATTCTGAAATTTCTGAAAATGGAGAACGCAAAAAAAAAAAAGGCACAGTCGAATATATATCACTGAGTTGCACTGAGGTAGTGAGTCATGGGCTGCTTTCTTTATCATAGCAAGGCACAAGCGAGGCTAAGTAAAAGCTGTTGATTAGAGAGAGAGTGAGAGAGAGAGAGAGAGAGAGAGAGAGAGGAGGGAGCTGTTATATAATACAAGCCCAAGCACATTGAGATTATAGCCAAACCTGTGTAGGATCTAGCCAGTGGGTACTCTTGTGTGCATTGAGATTGCATCTGCGTCTCAATCCAGATAGGTTTATTTATAATATGATACGCGCTAGGGATTATGAAACCAATCTAAGGCCATTATTCACCTTAAAATGATTCAACAGTCAAATTCCACTTAAAAGTAGAAACACTCCCAATTTTACATTAATATACAGAGAGAAAAAAGGAGAAGTGAGAAAACAAACCTGCAGTGGTAAAGAAAGTTTCTGGCTCCCGAGAGCAATGGAGTGGGTAATGCGTTTGTATAAGAGAACCAGTGTAGCATGCATGATCTAAGCAATTAACCTGGATCTCTCTGGTGAAATCTCCAGCTGTGCGAGCAGGCCGCGTGTAAAGACGCAACCTACGTCTCCAAAGTCTCCATGGCTAAGGGCATCTGCCAGGCAAATCAGCAAAGCAATGTAATCACGTTTCAAACTGAGCTAATCACTTCAGCCTAATTTACCGTGGCTCCAAGAAAAAAAAAACAATCTCGAACGTTGAGAAAGTGTAGAAGGATATAAAGAAAAGGACAGTGTTTCGTACAAAGTGAGTGAGAGAGAAAGTGGAAAGATTTTGTGAGGAGAAAGAAGAAGAATGAATGCCAAGTGCAGGGCAAAGACCTCGGGTAAGTCATGCTCCCACGATGCCGAGCGCACTAATTCAATCAGGTAAGGTCTTGCCTGCATCACTTTCCACATCCCAGCTCCTTCTCACTAATCCCTCATCCCATACGCACTGTAAACAAAAGAGGTATAAAGAGGTCGGGAAGGAGAACACAAGGACGGGACTGTGACGACAGAAAAGTGTGACATTTTTAGCACGTTTTTGGCAGCATCATTCGCAACAAATTCCTCTTTAATTAACGGCCTAAATCCTTCACACTTTAAAGCCCCTTCATAATTAACACTCAGCTCTCTCTAATTAAAACTTTTGCAATTTTACTTTCAAATCCATTAATTAAAAAAACCCAAATGAGCAATGGCATGATATTGAGACCGACCTCCGCTGTGTTCGTTTGCCCTAAGGATAAAAGATCCTAACCAGAATGTTTACCGCTGGGACAGAATTACAAAAAAAATGCCTCATTTTATCCCTTTAATGTCAATCCTTTTTTTTAATAGCCATCTTCGTTCTTTTTTTTTTTTTAATTATGGAGACGAAAGCAAAAATAACGTTCTGAACTTCATGCGTCTTGCCTTTCTATCTGCAGTAAATATTCAAGAAGTGTGAAAGGAGGAAATAAAATATGAAGAGTGGGGTTTTTTTTTCTTCATTTTATGGTAAGGGTGAGAAAAGAGAATAGATGGTACCTCTACCCCACGACACCAGAACGATCCATCAACACTAAAACACCCAAGATGCATCAATCCATCCACCAACGATGGATGACAAACTGATGTCACTTCAGGCCGACGAGATAGCACGTGAGCTGCACGGTGTCTCAGAGCACATTTCCACCATCTTCCTCATTCCATCCTTGTCTTTCTTGCTCATGGGAAGTTTGAGAAGCCAAAACTTTTCTTTTAGCAAAGAACACGGGTGGTATAAATTCAGAAACGAGTAACTGTCATCTTGCTGTAAGGTGCTTCTGAAAAATTCACTCATAGAGATGTTATCTGTCGAGTGCTATACCTGATGTTTTATTATTGGTTTAATAAATCCACCATGTGAGAGGGCTAAGTAGGGTTTCCGTCCACCACCATCCCCGAAATGTACAAGGCAGCAATGTTTCATATATTAGATTCATTCCTCTCTATTCTTAGTTTCTGTTCAGTGCTTCAGTTTGGTTTCAACAGTCACAAAGCAGCATCTGGATGTAGATTTGAGAGACTCAAAAGGGAACAAACCTTCTTCTTGGTGATACAGGATTATAAGCATTATGGTAGATGGTGTATAAAGGTGTAAAAGACAAACGGTAATAAGGATAAACATCCAGTCCAGGCAGGGGCGGTTCTAGGATTTCATCTTTAGGGGGTTTTTAGCCCTCAGTGAGAATTTAAAACAAGAAGAGTTTTATATTATATGACTACATTCATTCATTCATTTTCTACCGCTTATCCGAACTACCTCGGGTCACGGGGAGCCTGTGCCTATCTCAGGCGTCATCGGGCATCAAGGCAGGATACACCCTGGACGGAGTGCCAACCCATCACAGGGCACACACACACAAACACACGCACACACACACAAACACACTCTCATTCACTCACGCACTAGGGACAATTTTCCAGAGATGCCAATCAACCTACCATGCATGTCTTTGGACCGGGGGAGGAAACCAGAGTACCCGGAGGAAACCCCCAAGGCAAACTCCACACACACACAAGGTGGAGGCGGGAATCGAACCCCGACCCTGGAGGTGTGAGGCGAACGTGCTAACCACTAAGCCACCGTGCCCCCCGATATGACTACATAGTAAGCCAAAAGTTATGGTATTATTTAAAATGGCAAAAGTGGACACCAAAATTTTATGCATGATGTAATGATGCCGGTCTTGAATCAAATCAATTCGTGTATGTGTGCATTCTCTACAAACAGTGTGTCCAATGAATGCAGTCATTAATAAAAAAATTCACAAGACAAAGACCAAATCAATAAATGTTATTTTTATTTAATATTAAATTGATTGTTTGCATTAATATTTTGTTTGTGCTATTAACTCTGGTAATAAGAATAGTGAAATTTCACTGGTATTGGTATAACATCTTTGTTTAATGTCAGCACAGTACTGTATATATACTACAGCCACACACAAATCTGTGTACATTAAGTTCACTACTATAGCAGAAACATGCAGTAGTAGTACAACTTTTTATAACTGTACCTCCAACAAACTTTTACTTGTGGGATGACATAAAATACATCCCCACAATCATTCATTCATTCATTCATTTTCTACCGCTTATCCGAACTACCTCGGGTCACGAGGAGCCTGTGCCCATCTCAGGCGTCATCGGGCATCAAGGCAGGATACACCCTGGACGGAGTGCCAACCCATCGCAGGGCACACACACTCTAGAAATATAGTGTAGAATAGTAATATACTATAATACTACTATATAGTACTATAATATAGTAATATACTATAGAAATATGTTTTCATTTGAAAAACGTGCGTTTGTGGGAGAAACAGACACAAAACACAACCTTGCAAACAATTTGAACACAAATAGCATAACATTGTACGACCTCATGAGTGCCAAATTCCCTGGATTTGTGAAAATTCTTTGCAGTTAATTTTTAGAAAAAAACCTCCTATAACCGTCTTTGCGGTTTTCCGCCGTTTAACGTTATAGATAAACGCCTCCAGCTCTGACTGCACGTGCACAAATAAATAAAATAAAGCTGACAGCTGATGACGCACTATTGAAGGACTGCAACGCACGCGCGGAAAAGCAAAGTAAAAACATTCGCTCTTGGATCAAACTGATAAATAATTTTCTTTCCCATCGACATGTCCTGCATTTTAACGTCATTTTTATTGTTTATTTATGAAAGTAAAAATTATACTTTTAGTTTTAGGGTGGCTGAGATCACAGACAAGGGGGCTGAAGCCACCCTAAAAAAGGGCTAAAATCGCCACTGAGTCCAGGTATGAGCAAAGGACAGACTTTATGGTTGCAGCAAGAGTACTTAGGTACAAATCTATACTATCCGGTTGAGATTATCCACTGAAGCAAGGGTGAGCCTTGGGTATAAACTGTTGGGAAGTGCAAATCTTTAGGGAATAAAAGCAGAAGTAGAGCATCAGGACGAATCTGGCAGACAGGGACTCTGGCAAGTCTAGTTATGACAGCAGAACTAAATGAGAGCCAGAAGGCAACACAGGCATGAGGGCATCCTGGGATATCAACAAACCACCAGTCCTCCATCAACAAAACCTGAGTGATTGTGTAAGAGCGTAAAGTGGCAAGTTCCGTGATCCCCCAACCTTCCCCAGATTTGCACCTTTATAGCTATTAAGAAAAAGACTGACTTAACAAGACCTAGTCCTTGAATGCTGTTACACAGATGGGTGGCTTTGAAGCAAAAATCACTGCAACGTGCTGAATTTTTTATATTCATTGGTACGGATAATGGCCCGCAATGACTGCAAAGGGTGTCCGAATATAGGTGTTTGTTGGGGTCCAGATACACTGCAACCCTGACCAGGATAGAAAAGCCTGATGAACTTTTGATCAAAGTAGACATATTGGATTATATATGAAATAGACCAGAATTTCACTCAGGTACTCTGGAGAAAAAGATCATCCATACAACCATTTTCTGTACCTCTTATGCTACACAGGGTCACCTGGACCCTTATCCCAGGGGATTCAGGGAACAAGGCAGTGGAGACCCTTGACAGGGTGCCAACCCATAGTAGGGCACAATCACACACACACACACACACACTCAAACACCCATTCAAACAATACAGACAATTTAGAGATGCGGATCAGCCTACCACACAGGGTGGAAACCAAAGAAACATGCAAACTAAACACGAGGCAGAAGCGGGAATCAAATCCACCAACCCCAACAGTGGGAGCAATCTTTCTAACCACTAATCTATCAATCCGCCAGGATAAAAACCATTTAAGAATTTAGTGGATCGGATGTGGTCTAATTTTCTGGTTGTAGGTTTACTTGGGGGTGGGGACGGTACTTTTTTTTTACATTGAAACTTGAAACTTTTTTTTTCACTGTTACTGCAGGGGGGGCTCGGTGGCTTAGTGGTTAGCACGTTCACCTCACACCTCCAGGGTTGGGGGTTCGATTCCGGGTACTCCGGTTTCCTCCCCGGTCCAAAGACATGCATGGTAGGTTGATTGGCATCTCTGGAAAATTGTCCGTAGTGTGTGATTGCGTGAGTGAATGAGAGTGTGTGTGTGCCCTGCGATGGGTTGGCACTCCGTCCAGGGTGTATCCTGCCTTGATGCCCGATGACGCCTGAGATAGGCACAGGCTCCCCGTGACCCGAGGCAGGTCGGATAAGCGGTAGAAGATGAGTGAGTGAGTGAGATTTACCTGGGGCTTGTTTATGCACTGGACCATCCAGCAAACAAAACATTACAGCAGTCCAGTCCAGAGGTAACAAAAGTATGAAATAAATTTTTCTGCATTATGTACAAACACGAGTTTCAAACAAGAGACCGGAGTCAATAATCACAGGAGCTCTTTTATTGCTCTATATCTATATGTAACTGAAAGGCCATCATGAGTTACATAATCAGTAATCTTATTTCTAGCTGTCTAGGGTCTTAGTACAGTACGCATACTTCGTACTTGTCGGAATGATGTAGGAGGAAGTTCATCAGTATCATGTATCTCAACTTTATTAATTTGCTCTCTGTCATCTCCTATGGATAGATAAAACATACAGTGTTTGTGTATTACCAGCATAGGAGCTGAAACTAATCCCACATTTACAAATAATTGAACACAGTAGGTAGGGGGAAAAATATAAAGCATTGCCCCTTGTACTTGTAGAACGCCACACTTTCCATAGAAACGTCACCATTAACATTTACAAACTGGTAACAGTCCATCATTTGATGGAGCCAGGAAAGACAGAAAGAGCCCTTCTATTAACTCCAATAAAACATTCTCACCTGTCGAGAAAGATTTTTCTCTCTCTTTTCTCTTGTATTTTTCTTTCAATTATAATCTCTCTCTCTCTCTCTCTCTCTCTCTCTCTCTCTCTCTCTCTCTGTGTGTGTGTGTGTGTGTGTGTGTGTGTGTGTGTGTGTGTGGTTTTTCTCCTCTTTCCCTCTAGTCTCCAAGTGTATTATTTTGGCCTAATGGACCAATGTGTACCACTACAGATTTTTCTCTCATTAGGAACAAATACACCGTAGGTCATTATTTGCAGCATGTCCTCTCATTTCTCGGTATATTAAAGAAATTTTCCACAAAAAAAAAAAAAATTATTAAAAAAACCTGTGAAAATAGTGTGTCTTTGTTCTTTAGCAGTCTCCTTCTCATTCACAGGTGAAAGGAGCATGGGAATAAACACAACGGAAGCAGCAGAATGCTTGGTGTACAGTAAAGATTCCAGGCAGCATCAAGAGACACTTTTCAGTCCTTATTATTTTCAACGAGGGTTTTTCATTCTTCATTACCATCATTAAGGTAGAATTATTTGTCTCAACACAAATATATTTTTTTTTATCTGTTGCCATGTGCGAGATTTCACCACCGACACGTTCACTTTTGCACTTTGTCTGATCTAGTGGCCCCGGTGCCAGCAGGATAGCCTGCTGCAGGCACTTTTCATTCGATTATAGCCAGTGTTGTTGTTATTGTCTCCAATAATAATAGAGCACCTCCGTCTTCCTTGTCACAAGACGATCCATCGATATTGGTGTCCCTCATCTCCTGCTAAGCTATGGGCCACATTATTACCAACCGGTCGGATAAGAGGAGGATGAAGAAAAGGAGGGTGGAGGAGGCAGACACACAGCCGAACAGACAGCAATGAGAGAAAAAGGAGAGATGGATGAAGAGCCTGGGGTGGTGACAAGAAAGAGAAGAATGAGATGCAGAGGAATGTTCATGCTTTTATGTGTGTGTGTCTGTGCACATGCTTGTATAAGGGAGATCAACCTTCTCTTACAAAACTATATAAGCCACACTTAAATAGTTCCCTCTAGTTCAATCTCTATTTTAAATAGACATATATATATATATATATATATATATATATATATATACACTCACCGGCCACTTTATTAGGTACACCTGTCCAACTGCTCGTTAACGTAAATTTCTAATCAGCCAATCACATGGCAGCAACTCAATGCATTTAGGCATGTAGACATGGTCAAGGCGATCTGCTGCAGTTCAAACCGAGCGTCAGAATGGCGAAGAAAGGTGATTTAAGTGACTTTGAACGTGGCATGGTTGTTGGTGCCAGACGGGCTGGTCTGAGTATTTCAGAAACTGCTGATTTACTGGGATTTTCACGCACAACCATCTCTAGGCTTTACAGAGAATGGTCCGAAAAAGAGAAAATATCCAGTGAGCGGCAGTTCAGAGGAGAATGGCCAGACTGGTTTGAGCTGATAGAAAGGCAACAGTAACTCAAATAACCACTCGTTACAACCGAGGTATGCAGAAGAGCATCTCTGAACGCACAACACGTCGAACCTTGAGGTGGATGGGCTACAGCAGCATACAGAAATATATGTCCAGAAGTCCTGCTACAATTATGGTGTGGGAGGAAATGGAAGCAAATCCTTCCGCTAACACGTTAATTAAAAATGGCTAGCTACTGTACAGACAGAGGTTCAAATCACGGGGAATTGCATTTTTTTCCTATTAATTCTGATTTCCTATTAACTCACTGACAACGGCAATGACATGAGCGCAATATATTACTTAATATATCACATTTATTTTGATCAGTTGTGAGGGTGATATGCAGAAATTTGCTACAGTATAAACGCACTTCTGTACGGAGACGAATCAGTACCTGATTGGTGGAAAACTTTAATTAAAAAGTTTGGAAAAAAAAAAAGTCTAGTTTGTTTCATTAGCACCACACAGAAAATGAACCACACTTAAAAGTCAACCCTCCATTGTGTGGGATTTTGATTTTATCCTCGTTTTGAAGTGTGTTTAATTGCCAAGGTGTTACTGGACTAGTGTTATCTCACTGATGTTGATTGCTACAATTCACCCTTTTGTTGGATCCCACAGTCTTTTGTTGGACTTCACACCCAAATACTTTGTTCTGTACACAATATAACTTCTTCCCTTTGGACCAATCAGCAGACAGGATACGTTTCCAAGCTTCCTGCTTTCGCTCTTTTTCTTTAAAAACTTTCAGAAAGCAAGAATCTTGTCAGCGATGATCTTCCACGGTGATTCATTGCTGCTACGTTTTATTCAGACTGTTAGAAGAGAATGGAATCCTTTATTGCAGTGCATTGTACCTTTTAACAATGCGTTGTAAACATGCTACGTTTAAACGCAATCACGGTACTGTTATGTACTCAATGGCGTAGTTGGAATGAAAAAGCATAGTTCGGAAGGTGGCATATCATTTCTTTTATTGCCTCCTACTTGTGATTTCCTTCAAATTCTTTTCATTTTTTGTTTTTTTAATGTACTACGTTTCCCCAAAAAGTTCCCCATACTTTTGAGTATTGTATCCAAAAGAAAAGCCTTTGCTGTTTCTAATTCATTCATTCATTCATTTTCTACCGCTTATCCGAACAATTCTCGGGTCACGGGGAGCCTGTGCCTATCTCAGGTGTCATCGGGCATCAAGGCAGGATACACCCTGGACGGAGTGCCAACCCATCGCAGGGCACACACACACACACTCTCATTCACTCACGCAATCACACACTAGGGACAATTTTCCACAGATGCCAATCAACCTACCATGCATGTCTTTGGACCGGGGGAGGAAACCGGAGTACCCGGAGGAAACCCCCGAGGCACGGGGAGAACAAGCATACTCCAAACACACAAGGAGGAGGTGGGAATCGAACCCCCAACCCTGGAGGTGTGAGGCGAACGTGCTAACCACTAAGCCACCGTGCCCCCCGCTGTTTCTAATTCTTTCATCAAATGTCGCGTAAGGACAGCGATAGCTGGACTTGCTAGAGAGTAACTGTCACATGTGAGCTTTCTCAAAAAAAAAAAAAAAACCTCACAGAGAACAATCACAGAAAACTCTATGATACATGACAGCATTTGAGAGACAGCGAGTGACAATACTTGACAGCCACGCCAACCTTTATTTATAATTCGTTATATTAGATGTTGTCAGAACGGTGTTATATATGACGTTTATCAAACCTATCGCAGTAAATAGTATTGTCTCTGAGGAAGATTAACTGAATATTGAGAGAGAGAGATAGAGAGAGAGAGAGAGAGAGAGAGAGAGAGAGAGAGAGAGAGAGAGAGAGAGAGAGAGAGAGAGAGAAACCCGGAAGGTGCTTCTTGCATTTGAAATCCAGGCCGCACAGTAATGCGGATGTAATTGGTGGAAACTAGCACAAGAAGTAGGAATAACCAGCTGTGAAGCAAGGTCAGAGAGCTTCAGTCTATATTTCCCACTCATAAAATTTCCTTTTTTTTAATCAATTGCTACCCAGACTCACAATTCATGCTAACTATGGGTGAATCCTTAGCCTGTTCTTTATGACTCACTTAAGTCAGACAGCAACTTTAATCGCTTTCAGCCATGCTGGGCCCTGCAATAGACGACACCAGCAGATGGCCCCCAGTGCAGTTGAGATAAATCTGTTGGCACATTTTTAATGCTCTTTTAAACATGCCCTTTTCAAGTTCCTCTGGATTCAGAAAGTGTGCAATGACTACATCACACGAGAGGCCACTTGCCAAGAGGAGGAGCAGCAATGAGAAGAGGATTTTACTATAGAAACGAATTGCTTTGTGATTTGCAGACTACATGTGGTCGACCAGTAAGCTGAATTGTATCACCTTTATCATGGTGTTATATCACCAGCAATTTTGAACAGATGGGGTATTTAAATAAAGCCCAGTTTTGCACTTTTGCCTTGAACCTCCAATGTTTAAGGGGGGTCAATTCCCACCTCGCTTCAATGTTCTCCTTGTGCTTTAGGGGGGTTTCCTCCCCTGCACAAAGACATGCATAGTAAGCTCATTGGCATCTCTAAATTGTCCGTAGTGTGTGTGTGTGTGTGTGTGTGTGTGTGTGTGTGTGTGTGTGTGTGTGTGTGTGTGACCATGGTTTCCCCCAGTCTTCTACTCTGAGCCCCTTAGGATAGATCCCATGTTCCCCATAACCCAGTGTAGGATAAGCTGTACAGAAAATGGTTAGATGGATGGATGGATGGATGGATGGATATGGCCAAAGGTTTGTGGATACATGACAATCACATCTATTATAGATTTTGTCCCACTTTGCTGTCATAATCCACTCTTCTGGGAAGACTTTCATCTGGATTTTGAAGTATGGCTATAGGTATTTGTGCTCATTCAGCCACAAAAGCTTAAGTAAGATCAAACATTACATTTCTGGCAATTTGCTGACACCCTTATCCAGACCAACTTGCTTTTTTTTATCTCATTTTATACATCTGAACAATTGAGGATTAAGGGCCTAACTCAGGGGCCCAGCAGTGGCAGCTTGGTTGACTTGGGATTTTCAAACCCACAACCTTTTGATCACTAGAACAACACCATAGCCACTAAACTACCACATCCCCATGTCACCCAAAACAACACTGATGTTTGGTGGTGAGGCCTGGATTGCAGTCGAGGTTCCAATTAAAGGTACGGTCTCCGTTGTTTGAGAAATTCTTCAGAAAACAAACAAAACAAAAACAAAACTAACGCGTAGCCAATGAGCTGAAAGGGGCATGTCTTGTCAATATAGGTGGAGAGAGTGTTCAGTGCACATGTGTGACATCAACAGAAAGCGGTTTTAACATTGACATGGAGGATAAAAACAAAGAAAGAAAGAGAAGAAAGGTTTACAATAAGGTAAGAAGTAGGACGTGTTAATATAGGATCAGCTTTCCAGCGCTGGAGAGAACTGAAGGAGCAGGAAGTTGGTCACATATTCACAGATTGGAGTTTCCCGAGTGAATAACTCCTGAGCTAAACGCTGTTACTACACAAATAACACCTCTTTTCTATCGTAGTAATGTAGAGACGCAGCTACAACCGCATTTTGTGTAGTAACAGCGTTTAGCTCAGGAGTTATTGACTCGGGAAACTCCAATCTGTGAATATGTGACCAACTTTACTTAAGACGCCGAGGTGCTTTTTTCCTTCTCGATAGGTGAGTAACGTTGGTTTTGCTTTGTTACACAGAACTAATATATGCCTTTGTCCTTTACATGATTATGCTTGTGTGTCATTTTTGCTTGTTTGTTTATCTGCAATCGTATTGTTCTTCCCTTCAACTCTGATAAAGACACATTTCTTACCATTAGTTGCCTGGGTTGCGTATGTATGTGTGGGCGGAGCTATCAATACAGGGGTGGGACCCATTTGGGTTAGGGGCGTGTTTGTTTTAGTGATTTCAAATGTCAACACTGGCTTTCAAACAACGGAGACCCCACCTTTAATTCCAAAAGTATTCTTTGGGCAAGCTCAAAGAATACAGTCTCTTTCATGCTCATGCTAAGCTAGAAATGTTTAGGTCTCTTAGTTCAAATAAATTGGGAATTCTGTGATACACACTAAGGTGACAAAGTTTGGGGAAGGTGCATATTTGAGCATAATGGTCAGACATACATTTGATCATGTAGTATATAATCTTTCAAAGTTATATTTTTTTAAGAATCTGACCTTCGATTTGACAAAAGGAAATTAAATTAGGCCAATCTGTGGGCAATATTTTCATTTAGCATTTAATGACAGTTTTTAAAAGGCCTTCAAAGGAAATGATTTTCATAAATAAAGGGAACAAATTGAAATGGCTGCTCTGGTTCCCCTTCAAAGTGCCCTGGGCATTACTTCAGAAGGAATCACATGACTCATTGGGTACTTCAGATTGGATAACTTGCACTCTGTCCTTGACAGAAGCAGCTAATATTTCAGTACAAATGTCTGAGAGGGAAAATTAAAATATTGTTGATATGATAGTGGAATCTTATTACAATCATGGCTAAAATTTAAACTTTGACTCAGCACATTTTTTTCCAGCTTTTAAAATGGGTTTACGGAGGATGAACAGTTGGAGAGTGCTACTCCAATTGACACTTGCTTAGCCAGCTCTGGTTTCCACATACACTGAAACTTCCATGTCATAACTGTCTAAATCCATGTGTCTGCTGTGAATTGTGAAAATGTAGAGTATTTTCTATCTACTCAACAGGTCCCACCATCTCTCAGGGTAACATAGGTATACAGCAGGAGTCTTTTCTGTTCTGGCATCGATCTGGTGGACTGGAACTTCCCCTAGATGTCCGAACAGCTGAGTCACTGGCTAGCTTCAAACAACGGGTGAAGACCTACCTCTTACTGAAATACTTGAACTTCTCTGTTTGTTGTATGTGTATATTTAAAAAAAAAAAAAAAAAAAAAACCTGAACTAGGCTTAATGTATTCATCCATAGAGACTTAAAAGCACTGTTGTACGTAGCTCTGGATAAGGCGCGTCTACCAAATGCTGTAAATGTAAATGTAACTATTAACATGAACTGGTTAAAAAAACACACAAGAAGAACATTTTATGTTGCTGAATCTCAAAAATCATTCTAGATTATTAATGCCATATGTATGCAGTGAATGCAAGCAAATAGGCTGCTTTCTAAAAGAATGGCAGATTCAACTTAAAGGTGCGGTGCACGTTGTTTGAGTAATGCCTCAGAAAACTGAATCGGGCCGACAAACATAACAAACGTGTAGCCAATGAGCAGAAAGGGGCGTGTCTTGTCAACATGCGGCGGAGAGAGTGTTCAGTGCGCATGTTTGACATAAAAGATTGACATGGCGGATAAAAACGAAAAGTGAAAAAAGGCTTACGATAAGGCAAGAAGCAGGAACCGTGTTAATATAGGATCAGCTTTCCAGCGCTGGAGAGAACTGAACGTCTTCCGCGTGAAACGGAGCTAAACCTTTAATGGTACAACACACAGTACAACAAAAACACATTTTTTATTACCATAGTATTACTCATTGAGTTCATTTATTGATAAAAATATTCCCTCGGTCAGCTGCCCCAACAGGTTCCGCCATAATAGTTGCCTGGGTTACGTATGTATGTGTGGGGCGGAGCTATCAAAACAGGGGTGACACCCATTGGGTTAGGGGCGTGTTTGTTTTAGTGATTTCAAATGTCAACATTGGCTTTCAAACATCGTGCACCGCACCTTTAATTTATACATACATTGCACACTATTGTTGATTCTTTATGTGCTATTAAAAAGTATCTCCAGCAATCCCACAGACATTATCACGATGATTCTGTGAAGACTGTTTTTAACCAATCAATAACTGCAACTGTTTTTAGCTTCACCAGTACATCGTGGCTTGGCTTGCACGGTACACGCATGGGTACTTCATCACAACACAGACTAAAATCCAGGATTTGGTTGTTTTTTTTTTTTTTTCTTTTCAAAGTGAGTCATGCCACATGACCTGGTTTCAGAAGCTTTGACTCATACAAAAAACAAAAATCTTTTTTTTTTTTTTTTTTATAAGTATGGTAGAAACTGGAGAAAGGAAAGACATTTTTGCAGTAATATAGACTTTGTTGAGCAACCTGTACCAAAATGTATTTCTTCTGCATGTTTAATCCATGGCCAGGTTTCAAGAATAAGTATTTAGAATTGAGTTGAGTGAGGATTTAACTCTCAGACTGTGCACATTGGTATTCAGAGCTTAAACTTGATGATATTAACCATACAGTATATTCAGTTCTGCATTTATATAGAAAACATATGGAATGCCATTTTTAAGCAAAAATTAAATGCATACATACATACAATATGACACTGTTAATTAATTCATAAAAGAATTAAGTAATAGTATCATAGCTTTAATGTTATTTTTCCTTTATAGGGGACAATATCTTAATGCTGTTTTGAATTAGTAAAATTATACACGCTCGGCTTATCCCTAAAACCGTGGGCAGGTTTTCTTCAAAGCAGATTAACAGAAACGTCGTTTTTTAAAATACAGAAACAGTATGTACATTGTGGTGACTACAAAATTAGCATAATATAAAAAAAAAATAACTGAAATGTGGAATAATAGGCGCATGGCATTGTTTGGACCTATTGAACGAATTTGGTGAGCGGTGCTGATTCTGTTTATTAACGGGACATGTGGATCAGTGTGAATAGAAGGAACTAGTCTGTGAACAGTGTGTCGTTCGTAAACAAACTGAAGAAACAGCATATCGTCGCTGTCGGGTGGAAACCTCGTATGTCCAAATTTGGTCAATTTCATATTTTTTCACATATCGATGCTATTGGTCAGTCCTCATGTGGGTCTGTTATTTTTACAAGTTATTAACCAATCTAAAGTCTTGAAAATAGCTTGAGCGCAAATCTCATAAATCCATTGGACACTTCAACTGTCCACCTCTTCCTCACTCCGCGGGAGAGCTTCGTGGCATATTTCTCCTTAATAAGAGTCGCAACGAATCAACACGTCTTCTGAGGTAAATGTATTCAAAACACTGGGCTCAAAGAAAAAAAAATCTTGACCCCCGCTAGTTCTGGTGCTTGTCTGAGGACAGGAATTTAGCGCAAGACAATCCACTGCAACGCGGACTAAACCCTGTGCACTGCAGATAAGGTACTTTGTGAATCAAATGACTCGAATCAGTGGCGTGAGTCGAATCATTTGGTGAATCAAATAATTCGATTCAGTGGGATGAATCGAAATTACCACACAGAGAAAAAAAATGAGAACTGGGGCATAATCATTTCATCACCACAACAATAAATGAAAGGGATTTCTGTCGATCTTTTTTTTAAGCCACGCACATCTTTCCTCTCTTTGCTGCAAGGACAGAAATTCCTGTCATTCTCCCTTAAACAAACACATCATCATCATCATCATCATCAAATACCATCATGTGATCACAGGGGTACACTCTCGCATACAGTACACACACTCTGGATAATGGTGTACCTTGCTGAGAGAGATAATGTTTGCTTTCAGCAATGGCACGAATACCATGAAGTTAAAAATAAACACAGAGAGGTTGCTTTACAAAGGCAACACTTTTTCATTTAACTCCCTTCTTTTTTCCTCCAATATCCTGAGAGGATGAAACTCTATTGTTGGTATTGGCAAAATTTCTAAAGGAAATTTAGAACGGCTGACTTAATTGATGTGAAATGATTTGATATTTCTGCCCATGATGAAAAGGCTTGAAAAAAAAATGGAGGAATATGAAGGAATGAGATGATGGAGAAGAAAGAAAGAGAGAGACAGAGAGAAGGAAAGGATCATGCAGTGCGTGCTAAATCCTGGCAGAGCAGCAGATAGGAGAGGTGGTTGATAGGGTGCACAGCTTGGCATGACTATGTTTGTATAGACCTGAAGTCATGCCCCATGTGCCCATTTGGCTTTTATGGCCCAGTGAGTCATCACAGGATACTAGAAAGTGAGAGAAACGTGCACACGACTGTACCATACTAATCGGCTTCGGCTTGCTTCTGAAATGTTGCACTGACTGGAACATTAATGACATAAAATCATAGAGAGCTAAAATCTTATATTGTTTGAGGAATGCGTTTTATTATGAGGTCATAGAGGCGTGTGTGAAATGACACGTGTTGCTAAATGGTGAGGAAGATATAAAGATTTGGCTTCTCTTCCTGGCCACACTGCTTCATGCCTCAAGCACCGATTAAGCTCGTTCCCTTCCAAAGCACCCTCAGCTGGTCTTTGGTGCTAAGGATTATCCTGAGTCTCTTCCCTAGCCTGTGCATGTATACTGCATGGGCCATCGCTGTAGTGGGATGGAGGGGTGCACTGGTTCCCATGGGGTATCCAGCTGCACTGAAAAGATCAGCGGTCACCGCAGGCAGCCACTTAACATTGACACAGCTGTGCTAGCAGCACAAAAGCTCGGACTCTGTGAGTGTGTGAGTGTGTGTGGGTTGGTGGGTGGGTGTATGTTTGTGATCTCTAGCACACCACTTACTGTGGATTATTATCAGGGTATTGTGAGGTCTAAAAGGTATTCAAAAGGACACAATAAAAGGAAAAAGTGGGCCTATGGTGCACTATACTGATCAAGCTAATTAGCGGAGCTGCTCTCCTCCACGCTGTGTGCTGATATTCGGTCGAGAGACCGAACACACACTGAGACGACAGGTGTCAGATACACCGGCAACAAAAACAGGTGCTTATGTTTGTGTGCTCGCGTGTCCGCCTGTCTTTTGGTTTTAACGCCATTTCAGTCCCAAAGGAAATGAATAGAGAGATTTTGGAGACCCAGAGCAACCATTAAGCTGCGGTTAAGAGAACTATCACACCAAGGTCGTGCCAATGGTAAACCTTTTCCAGAGCATTACTGAAAAGACATGCCATTTTTTTTCTCCTTCACAAAAGGCCACGGGGAATCAAGTTAGGACTTGAGGCAGGAGAAAGCAAGGCAGGCGAGCTTTATGCATCATGACAAGAAGAGAAATGACAAAAGTGCAAGAGCAAGAGGGGTGCCGGAAATTAAAATAAAAAATAAATAAATAAATAAAAAAGCAGAAGCAGGTGGGGCAGGAGGAAAGCAAGCTACTAGAAAGCCAGCGAACTGGAAAATATTTTTGGTTTGTTTAAGGCTGTATAAGAGCGCTATTAAGTTAATTGTGACTATAAAAGTGTGCAAGAAAGAGACGAGGTGGAGGACGATTGAAACGAAGGGAAAAGTAAGGAAAGCTGAGATAGAAAGAAAGATAGAGAGAGAGTGAGAGAGAGAGAGAGAGAGAGAGAGAGAGAGAGAGAGATGATGGAGGCTGATTTGCCGATGTTATCTTAGAGCAGAGAGATGTGTGTGACACAATCTCAAATTGGAAATCGCTGTTTCAATCTCGCCTCACTCGGTGCTCGGCCGCTCGGCTGATAAGAAGATGGGCTTAATACTATTAAAAATAGCCCTGTGAGCTTGGCAGCTGCTACAGAATTAGTCCACCCCGCTGGAAGATACTGGCTCTACTTATCACCATCATCACAGCACACCAAAAGCCACCCGCTGCACTGACTTCCATCTCCATCTTAACGTCACCATCTATCAGCTATCTGTCTATCTCTGTAATTATCCATCTGTCTTACTATCATTCTGATAGAGTAAGTCCAGGAGCACCTTTAGGGCTTCTTTTCTTCTCCTGATCTAACTTCCTTGTTCTTGTTCCTGCTGTATTCCAGCTTATTGCCTTCTATACTGTACCTTCTGGAATATGAATACGTGTTAATTACTTCCAAACAATACAGAGGCTTTTTTCTTCACAAGGATTCGGGTTAGGGGGGGTGTGAATACTTATGCAATTTCATATTCTAAGTTCTTATCTAGGTGGCTTTGCCTAGAAGATTTTGCCGTCCACTAGAAAACGTCAGCGAATGAGTACAGTAGGCATTAGTCAGGGAAGCAACAGATGCTAACTCATGATGCTACCACCAGCATGCTTCATTGTTTTGTCTTGTTTTTTTTAAATAATTTAACAAACTTTATTGATTGTCTCTCTCACTTTTTTTTATTATGGGCTATTTTGTCCACTCCTAGTCAGGGTATAACGTAAAATACAAGTTTGTTACTGTTCTGGGAGCTACAATCCTCAAGCGGCCTTCACACTGCACACGACAAACGACGGCCGATAAACAGGAAGTCATTCATTTCCTATGGAGAGTCGCAAAGGCGCTGCGTGAGGTGACGACCATCTGCGGATCTGTAATTTTCGGATCCGTTTTGAGCGTTGGATCGGTTAAAAAATTTGAACTTGTGCGACTACACCGCATCCGATATGCCGACCGGATGTGATGTATTCCAATGTTGTCCAATCAGGTTCGTGTGCGCTAAGTGATAAGAATTATTGAGAAGTATTAATATCAACTTTAATAATTTTTAAACTTTATCAAAAACAATCTTTTTGTTTTAAATACATTGTTATTGATAAAAAAAAAAGTAATAAATTATTAATATTTATATTGTATTATTTTTAATGTTGTGTCCATGTTTCCTCAAAAATTATTCGCGGATTTATTTTCTGGATTTATTGTTGTGTTGATTGTTTGTATTTACCCCTTCATTAATTAATTCCTTCATTCACCATGATAAATGGAGGGAGAATACAGGCTCTTGCTTTTGCTCTCCTTTACTGGAGACGCAAAAGAAAACATTGCCAATCAGTGTGGATAAAACACTACCTGATTAGCTTCTCTCCTATGTTGACGTCTACGCGATCATATTGCGCATCTCGTGCGACTGTCACTAGGGGGGCGAAATCCGACAGTCATTTCCGTTTGTCGTTTGCAGTGTGAAGGCCGCTTCAGAAACGTAGAAGATGAAGAGCTACAAACAAGAATTTATATATACAGTAGAAACACATCTATAGTTGAGACGAATGATAAACCTGGGTGATGTAGCTGCGATTGAGTAATATTTCAGAGGTTTAGGCCACACCCACATCAGGTTTTAAATCCGAATAGAGATACAGATATCCCTCATATGGTCGATTTTTTTATTGCAGTTCTTTCCTGTTTACTCTACCTGGCACCATCTCTCATCTCTGTTCCTTCGTTACTTTCACTTCATCTGTTCTCTATCAAAAGCACAAGGATGGTAATATCTCCTCCAATCAGGTGACGGCAGGCGGTACATCAGCCAATCAGATAGGTTTTGCTGCAGGCTGCATAGATTAGCAGGGAGCCGTTTCAGAGAATAATGTGTCTGAAAGACCAGCCAACTCTTTTGTCCCAGCAGGAAAATAAATAACGTGTAAAACTGTAACGAGGCCAGATTTTCTATTTTGTGACAAGAGAGAGCAATGAACGAAATACGTGCTTCAAAGCGGTGCACATTAGTGCTATTGCCTATTTGCGAAGCAAAATCAAAGTCTCACCGGGTTCATATGTCACCGCTACAGAGCAGCACTTTGTCTCAGGAGCTCCTCGTTAGATCGGGTTGGTGAAAGGCACGTGGGTTTGTCCACATAGAAAGTAAACAGTGATGACTCTGGCAGGGAGTGAGTGTCAGGCTAATGAACTAATCAGTGACTCATTAGTATCTGTCTGAGCAGCTGAGGTGAGAGGTTTTTTTTTTTTTTTTCTAGAGTGCAGACACAGAGGGAATAAAGGAGTATGGAGAAGATCATTCAGGCGTGTATCGTGCGTGAGAGATAGAAAGAGCGAGAGAAGACGACACTCAAGAGTTATGAGCGTGGATGTTGATGTGCGTTGCGTGTAAGTTAGTTCCCTTCCTTGCCATTCCACCCCATCATACCAATAAAGGCATCAGCGGTGATGTGAATTTACAGCGGGACGCTGCGTTAGAGGTCACCAAGGATACACCGATAAAAACAATGAAGGAGACAGAAGACAGGAGAAAAAATGCTGGCACAGGGTTGTACAGCTTACGCAACCATAAATTACAGCCTCGCCACAGCCAGCACCGACTCCTGAACGAGTACAGTATTAGCAACGCACAAGTGCACAGCAAACTAATGAGTGGAGTGGAGATGACAATGAGATAAAAAGAGATGTCGTGAATGTGGGCTAAACTTGGCTTCAAGGCCTCACACTGTCCTGCTTAAACCTTTCCAATATTCTTAACATTATTTATCATCTTATATAAACATTAGTCTTATATGAAAGACATCTTTTTTTCTTTAACTAAGCCATTACATTTTAGATCTCTTTACATACACGATATCTCAAGGACCAGTGGCTTATGAGTCCCAGGTTCAAGCAATTTTTGGCAAGCTATGATTTTTTGCAGTGTGTCCATCTGTCCATATGTCTGTCCGAGGATTTGGAAGTTCTTATTACAGCGATGTCTCAAGAACGAGTGTACAATTTATATGGAGTTATGATTGTAATCAGTATGTGACCTAATTCAGTTTTGGAACTGATCGAAACATGGTCAAGGTCACAGAATGTTCTGGTTTGTCCTTCAGTTATTCCCTGTTCAGAGGCCACCGCTGCGGATCATCCGATCGGCATATTTGAATTTTGGCACAGGTTTTTTTACGCCGGATGCCCTTCCTGACACAACCCTACTCTTTTGTAACCCCTCCTTCCCTACCTGGAGAGCATTGAGAGCCACTAGGGACCAAGTTAACCATCATGGCCAGGATCTCAAGACTTTTTCATCGCTACTACAGTATATCTATGTCTTTTTTTTAACCATAGGTCCATCCATCCGTCTATCCGTCACTCTTTCCAGACAGGTGTCCGATATTCTTGTTAGAACGATATGTCAAGAATGAGTAATTGACTGTTTGTAGGATTTAGATCAAGGATCTAATTATCCTTGTAACCCGGAGATGAAATGGTTAGGTTTTGGAATTGATTCAAACAGGGTCAAGGTTTCAGTCTTCAGTCCGAGTTATTGGTTTGCTACAATATCGTGTTCACCTGTTTTGTGTTAAGTTCTCGTTTAGTTTTCCTTTTATATCGACTGTGTGTTGTTGTGTTGTCTTTGTTGTGTTACAAAGGCTTATGATGTTCATTTATTATCATTAAGACAAGGCCTTGTTTTTCAGGGTCAAGATCAAGGTCAAACAAGGTCAAAAGCCAGAAATAGCTTTCCTTCAAGCTTTGTTTATGTCTGAAGTATATAAAACAAATTCTTGGCGGTGAAGGTATCTCTTCCCTTCTCACTTAATTTGTTCTTTTTTTTTTTTAAATCTGATAAGGCCAAATACACATACAGATATTCGGAGCACTTTACAGATACGGGTATAGATACAGTAGCATCTCTGTGTTACAGCTCTAATAAGGAGCAACAAGAAGGTACAAATCATAGTCGATAAGAATTCACACTCCTTGCTCCTTCTTAATCTCTATCTTTGTTTTATTCTTTCTCTGCTCAGGTTGTAAGCCATTTGTCATTTAGGCCATTCTTAAAAATATTTTGGTTTGCAGTAACATTCATTCATTCATTCTCTACCGCTTATCTGAACTATCTCAGGCGTCATCGGGCATCAAGGCAGGATACACCCTGGACGGAGTGCCAACCCATCGCAGGGCACACACACACTCTCATTCACTCACGCAATCACACACTATGGACAATTTTCCAGAGATGCCAATCAACCTACCATGCATGTCTTTGGACCGGGGGAGGAAACTGGAGTACCCGGAGGAAACCCCCGAGGCACGGGGAGAACATGCAAACTCCACACACACAAGGCGGAGGCGGGAAACGAACCCCCAACCATGGAGGTGTGAGGCGAACGTGGTAACCACTAAGCCACCGTGCCCCCCCGCAGTAACAGTAAAAAAAAAAAAGGGTCGGTAGGTAGGTCTATATTTTTTTTTTCAAGTTTCAATGTAAAAAAAAAAAAAGTACAATTTTGGTGACGGTGATTACGTAGGTATGAATTTAAACAAATTAGCATATCGTGACATCACTGACTGGGTCTTCAACCCGTGCCTTCGGGCGCATCATTGCAAACCTCATTTTGACGCAGGCTATATAGACCACAAACAAATTTGTTTGAACGGTGACCGCGAACATTTTGTTTACTGCAGCCGCGGACATCATTACCAAGCGCGAACCGTCGACTCTGACAGCGAATGAGAGGATGAGACGAAGCGAACGCACAGGCCATAGTTTGACATCCGTTAACCGATAGTGTAAACACAGATGACGTCTTCGTTTGTATGTAGGTCTAGGCAATTTATATATTTACAATACTTACTAAAATATAATTAATATTATTTTATTGCTTTTGTATTAGTTGTTTGAAGAGTAAAAAAAAAAATTGGTCGGTCTTAATGCAAAAAAAATAAATAATTTGAGTCGGTCCTAAATTGACAGGGTCGGTCGGGTTACGGCAAACAAGAATATTTTTAAGGATGGCCTTACGGATCAGACAGCATCGTATTTTGCTTTGTATTCGTCTTTGTGTTCTAGTAAATGCTGTAGTTTTGTTTTGCCAAGGATTCTAATTAGCCGAGGACTAGTCCAGCTTTAGAACAGTGTTGGAATTTGTTAATGAAGTAAGTATCAGGACCTCTTTTGTTTGTTAATGAAGTAAGTATCAGGACCTCTTTTGTTTGTTAATGAAGTAAGTATCAGGACCTCTTTTGTTTGTTAATGAAGTAAGTATCAGGACCTCTTTTGTTTGTTAATGAAGTAAGTATCAGGACCTCTTTTGTTTGTTAATGAAGTAAGTATCAGGACCTCTTTTGTTTGTTAATGAAGTAAGTATCAGGACCTCTTTTGTTTGTTAATGAAGTAAGTATCAGGACCTCTTTTGTTTGTTAATGAAGTAAGTATCAGGACCTCTTTTGTTTGTTAATGAAGTAAGTATCAGGACCTTTTTTGTTTGTTAATGAAGTAAGTATCAGGACCTCTTTTGTTTGTTAATGAAGTAAGTATCAGGACCTTTTTTGTTTGTTAATGAAGTAAGTATCAGGACCTCTTTTGTTTGTTAATGAAGTAAGTATCAGGACCTCTTTTGTTTGTTAATGAAGTAAGTATCAGGACCTCTTTTGTTTGTTAATGAAGTAAGTATCAGGACCTTTTTTGTTTGTTAATGAAGTAAGTATCAGGACCTCTTTTGTTTGTTAATGAAGTAAGTATCAGGACCTTTTTTGTTTGTTAATGAAGTAAGTATCAGGACCTCTTTTGTTTGTTAATGAAGTAAGTATCAGGACCTCTTTTGTTTGTTAATGAAGTAAGTATCAGGACCGTTTTTGTTTGTTAATGAAGTAAGTATCAGGACCTCTTTTGTTTGTTAGTGAAGTAAGTATCAGGACCTCTTTTGTTTGTTAATGAAGTAAGTATCAGGACCTCTTTTATTTGTTAGTGAAGTAAGTATCAGGACCTCTTTTGTTTGAGGAACTCTTCTTTTGTTTGAGGGAACTCTTCTTTTGTTTGAGGGAACTCTTCTTTTGTTTGAGGGAACTCTTCTTTTGTTTGAGGGAACTCTTCTTTGCTCAGCTCTCATTACTAAGGGCTTAATAGTGATATTTAACTGAAATGTTGAGCAATAACTGGAACGTGCAGTGAGAGACGCAGAATGCAAAAACGCACCGAAAACAGGGGTCAAAATGTAAACAAACACACATCGAAAAGACAGAAGGCAAGTCATGGACTCTACGATAATATTGTACTATGGTAAGATTTGGCAAGAGCAATGACATGCTGATGAGATAACACAAAATAGGTGAACACAATAGGAAAACAAACGGGTGACAGGACAAGGACAGAAAAGAAAACAAATACAAGCAAATGGCATCTGTTGCTATGGGAAACATCAAATAAAGGTGGAAACAATGACATATGTAATGGCTATTTTTTTTTTTTGTATGTCTCTGTAAAAAAAAATGTCAGTTCTCTGTACAAGTGCATGGCAATTTAAATCAGTCCAGTTTTGTCCTGATCTGCTTTTGGTTGAGTTCTAGTTTTATTTCATCCCTCTATTTCATCTGTATCCCTCTATACCATCTTAAATGATTCTCATTTATTCCAAGCCTTATTTTCTTACCTTATTCCTGGTTTTGACCTTGTTCCATGTTTTAGCACCATGTTCCTATCCACTCTAATTTGCCTCTAGGTGCGAATAAACGTGAGTGCGTATTCATGATGCCCCAATGATGCACCGGCAATCCGATCCAAAGCATATTTTGCATCCGTTGCTCCTGGGATAGGTTACACCAATCTGACCAGGAGAAATCAATGAATGAAAATTGCCCCATACGCTCACTCCGTATAATTTCAGCCCGATTCATTCTCTCAACATTTACTGTACGCTGCTGTATTGAAACTTACACTTTAATACTAAGTCATTATTAACTAGCGTTCTTTACACTTTGTGAGTTTCTCATGTGAAATGTAACAGGTTTCAAATGAGATTTTTTTTTTTACAAAATAATAGATTTGCATGGCCCAGATCTGACAGTACTCACTCTTTTTTTTTTTTTTTTTTTTTATCTCTCTCATCTTTATGTGTGCAGCCATCAAAGCAGACAACTGAACTATGAATATTTTTCATGACCTCTCCGTGTGCGCTCATCCCGAGTGATTCCGAAACCTGCATGTTATTAATTTGGAGACTTTCTTCAAAAGCACATCGACCCTTAGAGAAAATCTTTCTTTCTTTTTTTTTCAGACAGGATTGTGCTCTGAATAGAAATTGATCTAAGCTTAGAAACCTCTTCTTTACATAGATATAGCTATTCTTAATGTATTCTAAAAGATTAAAAATCCCAACGCGGTGGTGCTCGAAGGTTTGTGAAGCCTTTAGTTTATTCTATATTTCTGCATTAATATGATATTGAAACTAGACAAAGACATAAATATTATATTTGGACATTTATTTATTGTGGTAAATGATTCGTTATTGCAGATTTGTGAGTGGCAAAAGTTTACGAACCTTCGCTTTCAGACTCTTGAGATTCATTTCACACAGATATACTGAAATGTTCCTTCAGAATTTGCAGGTTTAATTCAGATTTTATTGCTCCATCAATGATGGCAAGTCATCCCGCCTTGATGCAGCAAAACAGGCCCAAGCTATCATACTATCACCACCATGTTTCACAGCAGGAATTAGGCTCTTAAGTCAGAATGCAGGGTTTCCCGCAGAAAATTTGTTAGTTAAGGCGGTAGGGTTGGGTGGGGCCCCGGGGGGCGGGGCTTCTTTGTGAGATAGACCACAGACTCTGTACTACGTTTAACAATTATTAAAAACAGGCACGTGCAACCTAGCTAGTGGGTGAAGAACTCAAACAACAAAATCACCAGCTAACTTACTTTAAATTTGCAAGAACTACAGACTAATACAATAAGAGGATTAAATAAACCACTTACAGTTCTCACGGACACGTGTTTTATCAAGTGGCTATTTATCCTCCAGACAGTGACGGACCACGTCTTGCTCTCATTTCGCCCGTGTGGTGCGCGTGCCCGCTCGCGGTGTGAAGCGCGTCCGCGCTATTCTCCGATACGCACTTGACAGAATTTTTTTTTTTTTTGGATGACCTTGTTAAGGCAGTAGGGTTTCCCAGCTTAGGCGGCCCGCCGAACTGCAATGCCGTGTTTTCCAGCAAAACGGGGACAAACCATGATACTACCGCTACCATGTTTCACAGAAGAGATGAGGTTCTTATGCTGAAAAAGTTTTAGACCATTCAGTCCAAAGGTTCCACTATTCTAGTGAGAGGCTTGTGGTTGTGTGTCATGCTAGTTTACTCACCATGGTAGTACTGGTACAAGTGGTTAAGGGTCTGGGTTGTTGATCAGAAGTTGCCATACTGCCACTGTCAGGCAACTGAGCAAGGCCCTTAACCCTGTCCCTAAGGCCCTGGGCTCTGACCTCAACCTCCTCAAATTGGGATATGTGAAGAAAAGAATTATGTACATGTGGTGATAATAAAGGCTTTTATACCACAATTATTATTATTCATTCAACTGATAAAAGAAAAGGGTGCTTATCCTTATATTATAAGTTAATGCAGAAATCCAGTGTTGATGTAAAATATAGACTTGATTGATAAGATGTTGCTCCCTAGGTAGCGGCAACCATTACAAAGTCTTAAAGCAATAAAGAAGCTCAGAAAAGGCTTAGTATTTAATATGGAAATGCAAGTAGTTCAGGTTGGATTTTTACAATTTACATGATCTACCTACTGTAATCTTTACTGAACCCGAGTCCAGTGTAAGCGCTTAGCCTTAAC
This sequence comes from Tachysurus vachellii, assembly GCF_030014155.1. Classification (NCBI taxonomy): domain Eukaryota; kingdom Metazoa; phylum Chordata; class Actinopteri; order Siluriformes; family Bagridae; genus Tachysurus; species Tachysurus vachellii. The sequence goes on from NC_083466.1 coordinate 4,020,579, forward strand.
GTTCAGTTCTAAATGTCTTAAGTTTTGATCCATGGATTAACTAAAAAACTTTGACTGATCGACATTTACCGCGCACCCGATTTATCACGCTCACCTGTTTATGTGGGGCAGGATGAAAAGAGCACAGGATCAATAGCGTGATTGATCGCACGGGCGATTTAAAGCAAGCTTCCTTTCGATCTCCAGTGAGTGACATTCACAATTAATTAGCTGTGTACCGCTTCCATATGCGACAGCCAACACGAGAGGCCGCTTGCTGTCGTTCTGAAAGAGCAGGAACAAGAGTTTGCGTGTGCATGTATGTGTGGGAATGGGTTCATGTGTATTTGCATATGTGAGAATGTGTGTGTGTTTGTTGTTGGTAGGACACTAAAAAAAAAAAACACAGGAAGACAACGCCGAGAGTGAAAAGAGAGATTCAGAGCTGTAGTTTGTGTATGTAGAGTAGGCAGGAGGGAAGAGCAGCCATTTGCAGGAAGCCAAAAACGAACACCGGTGCTTAAAAGTCAATAGGAACAAAACTGAGAGGCCGCAGTTAAAGTGACATCAAACCGTGTGGTTGAATGGCGCTTTTGGCGCTGCTTACAGATTGGCCTATTTTTCACCACACGGGTCGCCTTTATTTCTCTGACAGCGAATTGAATGAAAGTGCGTAAAGACCCGAGAGATTTGCCAGCGGATTAATCCTTTCATTAAGCAAAGCAAGAAGTTAATTGCAGTGACAGCTGCATTTCTCAGAGTTTACACGACTGACGCTTCGGCGTGGAGTCACTGTTAAACGGAAAAGCAATTATCAATAAATGCAGGGCAATCTTCTCATGATGAATTGCAGCGAAATGAGCTTTTATTTCCCTTTTCTCTGTGCTCCGAGCGTGTTGGCAGCACAGGCATGGAACGAGGTATCTTGTGAGCCACAGTGCAACAAAAATAAACCACTCGACAGTGCAACGATCAAACGAGCAGCTCAGAGTACTCAATAGATCAGAGGTGAGATGGAGCTGTGCTGAGGCCTGATCAGGGGTGGGCGGTGGTGGTTGAGGGGTTGTTTTGTGTGTGTGTGTGTGTGGGGGGGGGGGGGGTGTATAAAGTAGAACAAAGCAGAGAGGCAGATGAGAGGGCAAACTGAGTGTAATCGTACACGGTAAAGCATGGTGACTGAAATAGGAAATAGGTGGACTTTCAAAATATAAAATCTAAATGGATCCCAGTGTTGGGTAATAATATGGAGTGAGGAGTCCGAGAAAAAAAAAGAAAGAGCTCATTTTGGTGGGAAAATCAAGCTCGGAAAAATGAGCGAAATGGAGAAAAGTGGGGACTAGGGACAAGATCTGTTTATGCTAATTACTTTCAATAATAGTTGTGACAAGACTGGGAGGAGAACAGATGTGCTTCACCAGCTGCTATACAATCACAATTCCCAGTAATATCACACAAACGCTGGTACACACAAAGGCAAATTGGAATCAGAAGTTTGGACATAACTGCAGCTTGTTTACTGTTTTAATGTTGTTGATGCACTACCTGGTGATGGTAGCACTCATGTGGATTTCAATCTTGTTTCTTATCTCAGACAAATCCAGAGCTTCAAATTCATCGGTGTCATTTCGTACAACTTCAGCTAACTAACCAAAATCTCCGCTAAATTCGAATTCGTGTTAAAAAAATGTATGCTTTAAGATTTCTCACAGGAAATACAGAAATACAACAAACGCATGACAAATATTTCAGTCTAAAACATGCTTCATTTTGTTTTTCTCCATGAAGCACCTTCAGAATTACTCACTCTCACTCACATACTCATTTTCTACCGCTTATCCGAACTACCTCGGGTCACGGAGAGCCTGTGCCTATCTCAGACGTCATCTGGCATCAAGGCAGGATACACCCTGGACGGAGTGCCAACCCATCGCAGGGCACACACACACACACTCTCATTCACTCACGCAATCACACACTACGGACAATTTTCCAGAGATGCCAATCAACCTACCATGCATGTCTTTGGACCGGGGGAGGAAACCGGAGTACCCGGAGGAAACCCCCGAGGCACGGGGAGAACATGCAAACTCCACACACACACAAGGCGGAGGCGGGAATCGAACCCCCAACCCTGGAGGTGTGAGGCGAACGTGCTAAACACTAAGCCACCGTGCCCCCACCCCCTTCAGAATAAAAAAAAAAAAAACACATGTTCACAAGCCTTAATCTCAACTGACATATGCTGTATAAATCCACATATTTTCCTTCACCTTCCTTTCCTTATCCTTTCCTGTCTCTATCTATCTCTCACCCTTTCGCTCTTCTTTGCTATATCGCTCCTATCCTCATGCAGGTATTCGCACTTGGCTGCAAGCAGTGACAGACAAGGTCTGGTGTCACTACATTTTGTACCAGTGCTGCTGTAAACGTAGCATATGTACATATGCACTATTTCTATTCACTCTATTGACTGTCTGTATACCATTTAATCTGTGAACCTCATGTCATACAAACATATACAAAAAAAAAAACATACGCACGGGCGAGGTACTGTAGATGTACACGCAGCCGTCCGCTATGACGTCCTTGTGAATTTCTTTTTTCCTTCAGGCATGAATGAGACCTCACTGACTGTGAGGCATGGAAAGAAGAAACTGGTGATTTCACGTTTGACTGAGCGAACTGAGAACTCCATTTCTCTGTTTCTGTGAAGAGCGCAGGCGAGAGAACAAACTAGAGCACGGCAATTCCCATCGCAAAAGCCACTCCAAATGGAAAATGAATGAATACAGTCAGTGTCTAAACATAAATCTTCTGTACCCAACGTCTGAGAGCGAGAGAGAGAAAGAGAATGTGAGCGAAATGTCAAAAAAAAATCATTATGCATATGATTCTAGCTTGACTATTACTTTACATCAACTTCTATTTCTACGATTATTAATATTTTATATTGGATTCTAGATGTCTGGCAGACATAAAATAAACATAAAATAAAAAGAAATTAATAAATAAATAAAGCATGATGCTACAAATATTTATGAAATCGGTATCGTCTAGACTCCCTAATGTGTTTGGAGGCATAAATTTTATATATATATATATATATATATATATATATATATATATATATATATATATTTTTTTTTTTTTTTTTTTTTTTTTTTTTTTACTTGATCCCTTTCTCGCAGGCATTCATTTGCGATTAAAATGGAAATTGACTTATCAGACATTTTCAATTAGTGTAAAAAAAAAACGAATTATTTAAAGGTGCGGTGCACGATGTTTGAAAGCCGTTGTTGACATTTGAAATCACCTAAACAAACACGCCCCTAACCCAAATGGGTGTCACCCCTGTTTTGATAGCTCCGCCCCACACATACATACGTAACCCAGGCAACTATTATGGTGGAACCTGCTAGTTCGTCAACAAAGTGACGAACTGTATTTAAACCTTTTTTTCGAATCCCAGAAATGAACGCAAAATCTTAGGGATTACGTTTAAAACGTTCTAAAATTTTTCATTCATGTGTATTGAACGTGAGTACGGATATCATAGATAATTATTACTTATTGATTAACCAGTACTATAGAGTGTGATATCACAAATAAATAAATAAATAAATAAATAAATAAATAAATGTTTTTTGGGGGTTTTTTCCCACAAAACTGCTCACAATGTCAGAAAAATCAAAGCGTAATTATTTCAAGTGCCTAACTAGAAGCAAATAAGGTCAAGAAAGATAGTTTGACGTATCAGTTGCCGGAAAGATTAAGAAATGACAGACACGACTCAGCATATCTCTCTTTCTCTCCTTCTCTGTATGAAAGAGAGATTTTTAATCAAGTAGAGTTTCCTTTTTTTTTTTTTTTTTTTTTATATTTCCCAACACAGCACAGATGTTTGCAGATTTATGTAAATATAATTTTTTTTATGTTCATTTTCTGTGAAATAATCTTGGCAAATGAGGACAGGATATATCACAGGGTGTAAATGATTGATGCAATCAATAGGAGTTTGCAGTATGCAATGAGAATAGAATTTTAATCAGTGTAGCTACATGGTGGAGGATTACAATGAGTGCAGGGTTTGGGTTATGAAGAGGCAGAAGTGCTCTCGGAGATATTTCCGTCTGGGGATATTTTACCAGAGGGAAAGTAGATAGAATAGAGGACTACACAGTGCTAAGATACAACATTACTCAGGGTAGGCTCATGACCCATAGATTTTAGTGGGGCGGGACTACATTAATAATGACAAAGCCGCAAACAAAATCGGAGAGGCTATCGTGTTAGACTTATGCTATAGACCAGGGGTACTCAATAGGCGGACTCCGGTCCGTGTGCGGACCCAAACAGGGTTAAATCTGGATAGACGCCCAACCCAAAGTGCTATTTTAATCATAATCCAAATGAGTTTTCCGTGCAGCGTGCAATCGTGATTCCGCTCTATATACAGTATCTTTGAAGCGTCTACTACTCTGTTTGATTCATCTATGTCCAATCACAGAAGCGGTAACAGCATCGCTATAGCAACGTCGCTCGCTCGCTCGCGGCAGCCAGACCGGTCACGTGCTCCGGGTCAGACATGTGAAAAGGCAGACTCATCGTGCAAATAACAGTGCAAATATCGGTAACTGACATTTTTATTAATTACTTTTGCTGACTAAAAGTGAAAATGGCTTGTTCATAGCTGCCCATTGATAAGAAAAGAAAAGTTGATCTTGAAAAGCGCGAGGTTAAAAGTGAGTGGACAGAAAAATATGCATTCGTGCTCACCGGTGGAAGCAACGACACGGTAGCGATCATCAAAAGTGGTAATGTAAAACGTCACTATGAAACCAAGCATGCATATCGTCGCTGTTGGGCGGAATTCTTGTATCTCCAAAACCGTTATTTTTCCAGGAAATTAAAAAAACGCCGTACCTTATCTGCAGTGCACAGGGTTTAGTCCGCGTTGCAGCGGATTGTCTTGCGCTAAATTCCTGTCTTCAGACGAGCACCAGAACTAGCGGGGGTCAAGACCAGTGTTTTGAAGACATTTACCTCAGAAGACGTGTTGATTCGTTGCGACTCTTCTTGAGGAGAAATATGCCACGAAGCTCTCCCGCAGAGTGAGGAAGAGGTGGACAGTTGAAGTGTCCAATGGAGTTATGAGATTTGCGCTCAAGCTATTTTCAAGACTTTAGATTGGTTAATAACTTGTAAAAATAACAGACCCACGTGGGGACTGACCAATAGCATCGATATGTGAAAAAATATGAAATTGACAAAATTTGGACATTTTCCGCCCGACAGCGACGATATTTTGAACAAAATTGTCCTCAGAACACAGAGTTAAGGATAACAAAAATAAACCAGCTGAAATCATCCGATGAAGCTACAAGCAGTGTAATAGTTAGATCAGGCCATCACACCTTTTATGTCCAAGTTTAAACAACTGGTGGCACAAAGAAGGTGTCACCTTTCACACTAAAAGACCTACCATGATGTTTTTTGTGTATAGTTTGAAAGTTCTGGATATTTTTTTGTTGGAGTTCTCTATTTGTAATTTGACGATCACTTTTCCGGACCTCGGACTGAATGGAAATTTGGTAAGTGGACCTTTCAAGTTTATATTTGAGTACCCCTGCTATAGACTATTATGCCCGTGAATTTTTTTTCTTTTTGAGTAACCCCATAAAAAATACTATAATTTCTACATAAATAAGGTGCGGTAGTGAGGAGTGAGGAAGGGACGAATAGAGCCAAGAAGCAAGGACAGTACAAAGAATACAATGTGGAATGGGAATAATAGTGACCGCCGATTAGTTTTTTTTCGAATGATAGTGATTGGTCACTGGGAACAATGTGGATCAGGGATTAGTCCCTGGGTGCAGTGGTGATCGGTGATTAGTCATTTTGGATAAGTGATTGGAAAGATCTGGGTTTAGTGATTGGTTCTTGGGAACAGCTGTAATAATCGATGGGTCACTGGAGACGATAGTGATCAGTAATCAGTCGTTGGGAACAGTGGTGATAAGTGATTGGTCTTTTTTATAACAAATGTGTTCAGTAATTGGTTGTCAGAATGCATAGTGATTAGTGATTCATTCTTGGGATTAGTTGTGATAATCGATTGGTCCCTGGGGACAATGGTGATCAGTGATTAGTTTCGGGCTACTGAGGGATTTGGAGATTTGTTTTGGGGAAGTGTGTTCAGTACTTGGTTGCTGGAGAGATGAGGGATTTGTCATTTAGTGTTAAATGAATGATTTGTCATTGAAAAACAATGGTGATCAGTAATCAGACACCGGGTACAACAGTCATCAGTGACTAGTCATTGGGAACAATGGTATCATCAGTGATCGGTTGTTGTTAACAACATTGATCACTGATTGGTCACTGGGAACAATTGTGATTAGTGAGTGTAAAACTAAGAAGAAAGATGCGCTCTGGTGGGTAAATCAGTAGTAATCAGTGATTAATCATCGGGAACAATAGTGATCTGTGACTGGTTATTGGGTTCATTTAACCACTCACCGGTGGTGAGTCGCCCGAAACAGCTTTCTCAGCTTAAATAACCCACAGCTATGATGTAAGCTGGAGAGATGTATCAAGTGCAGGACAGCTGCTAATTTCTGCTCAAAGCTTGGTTGAAATGAAACCAGGAACACTTCTAAACAGAAAACAATAAAGCACTCAAAAGCTGATTAAGGTCCTACAAAGACCGGAGCGTCTGATCAGTCAGACGAATCGAATCCTAAAGCGAGAAAAGAGAGGTCACGCTAAAATGCACTGCAGCATTTCAAGTATTTATGGTAAACAATTCAATTCTGATTGCCAACTAGATGCCAGGGTACCTAATAACCAACTGAAGACATAATAGCAGCACCACTTTCTTGCCATTAATCATTCACGGGAAGCGGGCCAGCACAGCCATTGCCTGTTAACACTGCCCTTCCGCACGGCATCACTTTGACTGTTGCTCTGTTAGGATGTCTGCCAGAGTCCCAAACCCGGGCTCGAATCTCTCTGCACGTGTCGCTCGTCCTACAACTCGTCATATTTCTGGCTACTGGCTTTGAAGTGAAACACGTGGCCAGAGCGATGAAGGACTGCAGTCTGCAGATGGACCAGCTGGCTCATGCAGTCTGCCATGTTTGTTCCAGCGCTTCAATTCAAATACGAGCTTATATTTCTGAGAACAGGCAGCATGAAGAAGCTAAACGGATTAAACCGTTTTTAGCTGTTTAGAATCAGCGCAAGTGGCGTTAATTATGCAAAAAATATGAACGTTTTTGCTTAAAAACCGTAAGGAAAACGGTTGACAGAAATGTCTCCCACTCAGAACTCAATTGTGATTGCATTTTAATACATCAGCAGAAAAATGGTTTGAGGATTGTTGAAGAGTAAAAAAACAGTATTTTTATCACTTAAAGGTTGGGTGTCCGTTGTTTGAAAGCCAATGTTGACATTTGAAATCACCAAAACAAACACGCCCCTAACCCAAATGGGTCCCACCTCTGTATTGATAGCTCCGCCCACACATACATACGTAACCCAGGCAACTAATGGAAAGAAATGTGTCTTTATCATAGCTGAAGGAAAGAACAATACGATTGCAGATAAACAAACAAGCAAAAATGACACACAAGCATAATCATGTAAAGGACAAAGGCATATATTAGTTCTGTGTAACAAAGCAAAACCAACGTTACTCACCTATCGAGAAAGAAAAAAGCGCCTCGGCGTCTTAAGTAAAGTTGGTCACATATTCACAGATTGGAGTTTCCCGAGTCAATAACTCCTGAGCTAAACACTGTTACTACACAAAACGCGGTTGTAGCTGCGTCTCTACATTACTACGATAGAAAAGAGGTGTTATTTGTGTAGTAACAGCGTTTAGCTCAGGAGTTATTGACTCGGGAAACTCCAATCTGTGAATATGTGACCAACTTCCTGCTCCTTCAGTTCTCTCCAGCGCTGGAAAGCTGATCCTATATTAACACGTCCTACTTCTTACCTTATCGTAAGTCTTTCTTCGCTTTCTTTCTTTGTTTTTATCCTCCATGTCAATGTTAAAACCGCTTTCTGCTAATGTCACACATGCGCACTGAACACTCTCTCCACCTATATTGACAAACCCCGCCCCTTTCTGCTCATTGGCTACACATTTGTTTTGATTTTTGTTTATTATTCGGCCCCACTCAGTTTTCTGAAGCATTTCTCAAAAATCGGAGACCCTACCTTTAAGATTTACATTGAAAGTTGTCCTATATACAAGTCCTATTATCACTAATATTAGTTTAACTATAAACAGTCATTCCTTCACCAGCCTGTTCAACAGAACCAAGCAACCGCGAAGCAGAAAAAATTCCTCCGTCTTGAAGACTTTCACACGGTGGAAAACCTGCCTGACACCGAAAACTCCTTCCTATGGATTATATATTATTTTTGCTTTGTCAGGCTGAGATTATGTAGCTCATTAATCGTATAAGTCACCATGAAAGAGTTGTTACTATGGAAAAATTAAAAAAAAATAAAATTAGAATTAACGCAATCTTCTCGAGCGGAGAAGAGAAAAAAAAAACGGAGTACAAAAACGGACTTTCGGTTAACTTTTCTACTAATAACACAACCACAACCACTCAAGAAAGTTTGCCTGTGGTTTAAGGACACTTCAAATCAAACTGCCTAACTATCGATTAGTCAGTAAAATCCACTACGAATGCAATCATGTGCACCAGCCCAATAAGAACCTGGCAACCCACTCATTTATTCTCTCTCACACACACACACACAGTTTGTAACATCCTATTACCAAAAAATATCACAAGCTCAGCATTTTTTTGCCCTGTGTATTGATGATTCATTTTGTATTTTATCAAAGAAACAAGAGTGCTATTAAAAAGAGATCACTCAGCCACCAGGCATAAGGGGGCTCTCTCTAATTGCCCATTCATCAAAAGCCTTCCTCAAGTAGATTCGGCGCTGCAATGGCGTGCATGATAACCGAACCGTACTCTATTAATTACGCTCTTGATGAACCTGGAACACACTCGCACACACTCTCTCTCTCCCAATCACACAGTACGTGCTCACATACACAACTGGATGCCTTGGATCTTTTTATGTTTTCTGAAGATTCACTAACACGCAGACACGCTAACATCGTTTAGGGATTAGTGAAACGCTATACCGCTGTTGCCATGGTTCCGATCTTTTTTTCATTTTGCACAACTCGCATACTGAAAATAAAATTTAGAACTTTATTTTTTTTTTTTTTTACTGCTACACTCAGAAATGCAGCAGAGCTTTAGTTTTTTTACTCTCTCTAGCTTTTCTCACTAATCTCATCTACTGTACACCATAGACTAGACTCAAAGAATGACGGCTTAGCAAGTAGAAATACAGTGAATATACTTTCTGGAATGAAAGTCTGAAATATTCATTCATTCATTCATTCATTCATTTTCTACCGCTTATCCGAACTACCTCGGGTCACGGGGAGCCTGTGCCTATCTCAGGCGTCATCGGGCATCAAGGCAGGATACACCCTGGACGGAGTGCCAACCCATCGCAGGGCACACACACACACTCTCATTCACTCACGCAATCACACACTATGGACAATTTTTCCAGAGATGCCAATCAACCTACCATGCATGTCTTTGGACCGGGGGAGGAAACCGGCGTGCCGAGGGGATATTTTTATCAATACATGAACTCAATGAGTAATACTATGGTAATACAGGTCAAATTATTAGCTTAGCTTAAAACTTTGCTTTGTTTTATTTCAACCATTCTCTCTGCCTTTGCGTTTATTCACGATTAGACATATTTCATCTCGGTCGTGTTTCTTTTTTATTTCTGCTCTTAAGTGCTGCACTTGAATCGTCTCTTAGAGTTGTGTGTAGTACTGTTTTCTTTCACATAAAAGAGAAATCTCAAGCCTCGGTCGTCAAGCTGGGAACTTTGATAAACCTAACGCCGTGAATCTCAGACATCCATGCAGATGCACGCTGATGTAGTGACTCCTTTAGGCATGAATCTGCAACAGGAGGATGAAAAAAAAATGAAAACAAAAAAAAATCTTCAAAGCTTTAAACTGAAGGCAAACAGAACAGCTTGGTGGGTGTGATGTGTGTGTAATGATGTAGGTATGGGGAAGAAAAACAGTCACGGTTCTACTGCAAATTGGAGTGAGTGAGTGAGTGAGTGAGTGATTGGTAACTGGCAGAATGCATTGTAATCAGGACTTGAAGGTTATGTGTGGTGTGTGTGTGTGTGTGTGTGTGTGTGTGTGTGTGTGAGAGAGAGAGGTTTTGGCTGGGATGAAGGCAATTTTGGTTTTGGACACAGCTCAGTGATAGGTAAAAAAATGTGTGATGCCATTCAACCTGTACCAAGCATTTGTTTTTTTCCAGAAACAGCACGTCTTGAAGAGTTTTGTTCCTTTTATCCCTCCATCTATCCAGATCCATCCAGCCTTGAGTCGGTCCCAGGGGATCCAGGGTTCCAACCCATCGCAGAACACTATTTCTCTTGTATCATAGTCATTTATGAGATCATATTGAATATTTTAGCCATTTTCAACGTTTTAAAGATTTTAAAGTTTTAGTTTTAAAGTTTAACGATCCGCAAGACGAGTTAGTTCCAATTTAACTGACCAAAAAGCAACTGACCAATCAGATTCGAGAATTCGACAGCATCGTGATTAATAATCACTCGCTTATTTCATGGAAAATACATCAGCATGTTAAAGAAGAAATACTGTAAGGGGAAAAAAGTATTTCTCCTCCATTCAATCTGTAGCAACTCCGGGCAAATTTACAACATTCCTGGTTTCTGGACTGCAGCACAGGGCAAACATGACAGCACATAAACAGGATAGAGTTGCAGCATCTCTTGATGCGCGAGGCCGGCGAGGCAGCCCGAAAATGGCATTTTCAGATCTCAAATGCAGCATGGCATGTCATTCTGCACGGTGGCAATTTAAGCGCCTGAAGAAGCAGAGTTTCAGGATGTCGGCGGGGGAGTGTGTAAATCTGTCTGCAACAGGCAGCATCTTCCATTCCCCGAGCCTTCACAAACGACCATCTTTCCAGAACGGCTCCGCAGCTATTATTCCATCATTGTCATCCAGTAATTCAGCGTGTAATACCCATTTAAATCTCTAAAGTACAGGAACCCGAAACAGCGGAGGCACGTTTAAAACAAAGAGTCCTGGAGGACGAGCTTGACAATGGAATAAGACAATTATCTTTCTATAAGCGGTTGAATGTAGGATTTCAAACAGGATAGCGCCGGATGACCGCACACACAAAACGGGTCCAAAAAAAAAAAGATCGCACATTCACCCAGATCATTTTGTGCCGTCACCCACGTACCCTCTGACGTGCTGTGTGGGATAATGATGTCATTATGAGACCACGTTCATCTATGCCACCAGACACCTACAGAGATCTCAGCCACATCACTGCAATTTCCAACCTGCTTAAAAGTTCAGCTGTTGATAAAGCAAAGTGCTTCCAGAAACCCCCACCCCCTCGCCTTCAAAACCAAGCCAAGCTACACACCATCCCACAATGCAGCTCACCCACACTTGGCGCTCGCGCTTCGCTTCCCACCCACAACATGCTTAGAATCCAAAACAGTGTTTGTTTTTTTTGTTTTTTTTTTGTGTGTGTGTTTTTTTTTAATAAAAGCTTTGAATCACCTCATCAACATGAACGCTAATACGCAGCATGCATCTCACCTGAACTACATGCATTGCTACCTAATATCCTCAATGATATTATAATACTTTTCAGATAAGAAGTTACATATACTGTAGACAAAGAAAGAAATGTTCCCTATTAAAGCTTGGGCTCGTTAGCTACGCTTCTTTACAATATTTTTTTGTCCTTTGGATTAGACAATAAACTAAGCAAAGCATCTTAATTATTAACACCGATAATGCAG